>NC_039365.1:117851026-117943513 GCF_003573695.1 Papaver somniferum | reverse complement strand
GATCCTTGGATATTGGTCTTTGGTACCATCCAAGTTATTCCTTGTGTTTGATTAAAGACTCGTTGATTTCTATTAGCTCGAGTAAATCAAAACAAGAGAGATATATTAACTCCTTGAGATACTTTTACCTAGATTGAGTATGACTGTCTAGTTGATTCTCTAGAAAGTGTTTTGGAGTTAGTCCATACAGATTGCTAAGAGAAATATTGGGTGGTGTTGTTAGATCCCCGCTTTTTCAATTGGTATCAGAGCAGGCAAACACGCTCAAGAGATTACAAGTCTGTGTTTGTAGCAATCTAAGTCTGAGGATAGAATCTCTTACGCATACCAAGATGCATCCTAAATCTTTCAACTATGTCAGTTGTCTCGGGAATACCTCAAAGGATTGCTCCTTAGTTGATTCTTTCGAATCCCGAGGTAGGAAGATTGTCTCATCTTGTGTTGATCACTCTTCCTCCAATGAGACATTGGACACAATGGAAAAAGCTGAAATGGAGCTCACCAGAATCGTAAAAAATTCTACTGAATTTGTTGATCTTCAGAATCATGATCAACTCATCGATGAATTTGGAAAGTCTATCGATCGAGAACGTGTACTCTATAACATCATTGATTCCTTCTCTAAACATATTGAGAAACTTCTTCAAGAAAATAATCTATAGCGTGAAAAGATTTGTGATCTTGAAAAAATTGTCAAAGAAGGCACAATTAGAGAAAAACGTTTGATCAAGACGCATTTATCTGATCTTGACAGTTTTCGTGTTGAAAAAGAGAAGCTAGAAGCATCACTTTCACTAGCCCATGAACATTGTATGACCTTGGAAAAGGAAAACTCTGTCTTAAAGAAAAATTCTTCTGTCCCAACTGTCCCTCTTAACATACAATACACGAAAAACTATCCTCCAGAAGAAGATTGTGTCGAGAAAATTTTATATAACTTACAATCTTCTCACAGGGTTGTAAAGTTAAAACAGATGCCGTCTGTTGGGTCTTCTCCACGAACCTGTACTTTCCGTGGAAAAGGAAATCACTATGCTATCCGTTGCTTTGCCAGGAAGAAACAAATTTTTAAACTTCGTAACTTGCTTCTTTCTACTGTCAATGGAGTAAATAGTCAGTCAACTACTGCAGTGAACCTCATGCTCACAAGAAACCAGACATCTTATAAAAATGATCTCTTTCCTAGGAATCATTACATGACTTCTGTGCATTCTAGTGGTATAAATTCTTATGTTGCTGATGAAAGCATGACCTGTGCTTATAAGAACAACTCTGGTAAATCTAAGTCTAGAGTTTGGAAACCCATCTCGGAAAATCCTCTTAACCGATCTCTAGAGGTCTTAGACTCAGTAATCAGAAAGCTCCTTCTCTTGAGCTTTCAGTAAGAGCTATGAGAAATTTCCCTAAAGATGGAAACTACCATGGGAAGACAAGAAATGCTGAGATCATATATCCATGTGGAAATCACAACTATTCTCTCAATACCTATGGTGAGACTATGTCTCCCTCTGCTACCTAGTAGCAGAAGAGTTCCATTATTGTACATAACTTGAGAGATACAAGGATGATGTTTGAGAGATGCTCAAGTATTTAGTTGATTGTCATCTGTTGTATGTTTTATTATGTGATCTTTTAGTATTTATTTTATCATTGTGACCTTTCTGTTCGAGTTGATTGTGAAAGTAACACAGTTGCAGTTTTCCTTGATGGGTCCATCCCTATTCCTGACATATGGCTTAGTCCATGAACGTCCGTTTCTCCTCAAGGAACTCTAGGGTTTCTATTTAGGGTGTACTCTTGAATATATATGTATCTCATATATGCATTTATTAATCTTCATAAAGGAGTCATATAGAAACTGTTCCCAAAGAAGAAGCTAACCCTACTATGGAGGAAGACCTCAAAGGATGTGATCCGGATAGAGAGTTTGTTCTGAAAAAGATGCTTGAAAGAAAAGAGTATAACTCTTGGATTGGAGAATCTGTCAAGGATTTAATTCTCGTTCAGAATGAAGTAAAGAACGAACTTGCTAACCTTCAACTGCAGATCAACCAGCTTATTGATGGACATGAAAAAATCCTTGGTACTCAGAATATCTTGATCAGGAATCAGAAGAAAGTTATTCTTGACTGCGCTAAGACTCAACATTTTGCTCGCATTGTTGATTGAAAAACTAACGTTCTAACTCATGAACATGGTGTCTCTACGGTCAACAAGATCAGGGATATCAGTGAATCCTATTTCGATGGACCATTCCAGAGGTATGAAATCATCAAGGAAAACTGAGTTTATTTTTATTTTCCTAGTATATCTTCTTTTTAATTTAGTTGGAAGAATAACTAGTGCTTTGAATAGCAATGATTGTGACTACACATAGCTATTATTTTTCATCTTCTTGTTCTTTTTCAGGTTTATTTGTTTAAATTCTAAAAACTATATGGAAGATGATGTTTTGCAGTATTTATGATTTCTTATATTGCAATTTGATATGTGATATTGGTGTTTACGTCCGTGAACTATGTTTGTCCCATACTTTTTCAAAAGTAAAGTCGTTCGTGATTGGTATTCACGTACTAGTAAAAGAATGAATGGACTTTTGACAAATACAAAAGTTAAGCCTATATTGTCAAATATTTGATGGAAGATAGGCTAAAATATTTTGTTTTCAAGGATTATGTCTATTAATATCGTTATGCAAATAGTGGAGGAAAATAGAATGAATCCTTGTGTATTTCGCAGTATTGATCATCCCTGATCCATATTTTATGTATTACTGTGAGGCTCCGTAATGTATCTTATATTGAGCACTATACAACCAAGTTGGTTTTTTAGCTTAGTTGTTGTTCCGTGGGATATGTTATGTCGAGCATGCTGAACTAAATTAATCATCTTGTTTGGTTATTTAGTTATTGCTCTGTAAGTTTTCTTAAGTCAAGCAAAAAAAATGACAATTAAATTGATTACTTTTGTGATTAGTTTGGTTGTGTATTCCAATTAGATTAATTATGGGTTCTCTTGTAATTAATCTAGTTGAGTATTTTCGTGTCTCCATGAGTTCTCTTATGTTGAGCATAATCAATTGAATTGATCACTTTTTGTGTTTAATTTGATTGCGTATTCCGATTAAATTAATCATGGGTTTACTTTTGATTATTTTGATTGAGTTTTTGGATATAGGAAATCATTCTCATGGTTTTTTGTGTCCAATAAAAATCCTTCTTTTTTCTAAATTAAGGTCGCTCTTGTTGTTCTTTCTTTTGAACTTGTGCTTAATGGTCATATCTTGAGGGGTGTGCGGCTGTGGAATTTTAGAGGGGTTATCTTGTATCTTTAAACTCCTTGATAAATGCATTTAGCTTCGGCTTTATGATTGCATCTAAATTAGTTGGTATGTATTTTATTTTTCCTTTTGTCATGAAATGTCTCTCTCGGAAATTTTATTATGATCCCGTTCTTGTACCTTTGCCAATTTTATTGACAAAAAGGGGGAGAATTAATATGTAGTTCACACTACAAATACATATGGTTTTCGGATCATTGTGTAAGGGGGGTGGTTTCCATGTGAGATGGAGTATTGAACTTGTGCTTAATGGTCATATCTTGAGGGGTGTGCGGCTGTGGAATTTTAGAGGGGTTATCTTGTATCTTTAAACTCCTTGATAAATGCATTTAGCTTCGGCTTTATGATTGCATCTAAATTAGTTGGTATGTATTTTATTTTTCCTTTTGTCATGAAATGTCTCTCTCGGAAATTTTATTATGATCCCGTTCTTGTACCTTTGCCAATTTTATTGACAAAAAGGGGGAGAATTAATATGTAGTTCACACTACAAATACATATGGTTTTCGGATCATTGTGTAAGGGGGGTGGTTTCCATGTGAGATGGAGTATTGACTAAGGGGGAGTGATACATATCCCATAATATTATTGTTGAAGTTGTGATACAATTGAACTTTGACGATGTGTAATAATACTATGACAATGTATAACAATGATCGAGAACTATGTTTTCTCATTGTTATAGATACGTATCTTTAACAGCGGTGATGCTAAACTTACAACCTTAGGGATCATTGGAGTACTTGGAAGTGACGAAGATTTCGAGGAATGTTGAAGATTAGACATGTGGAATAGGAGCTACTAAAGTTTCTTTATCTTTTTTGTATTCCATATGTATTGATAGTTTTGTCACTAAAATTGACAAAGGGGGAGATTGTTAGAGCATTGCTCGGTCGAACTCGCATGCGTTGCTATCTCAAGCATGTTTGTCAATGTTAGTGATCAAAACTATAAGTCTTGATTTCTAGTCTATTATAGCTAAGTCTCGGACTAGGATAGAAAGTGTGGTTGAGCTCAAGGACTTCATGGCGATTCATCATACAAGTAGAAGAACTACTCAAGGAACCGGTGGAACTTCTCGACAAAAAGGTATGTGGAGACTTGAACTTATCTATCACTCAAAAGTCTATCTACTCTATCTCCTACTCTTTGAGACAAGAAGTCGTATGCAATATATATAGACTTTGATTATACACATTTGGTATTTCGAGACGAGTATACCTAGCCTATCTATATCTCGAAATATGAGTTAGTAAGCTTTTAGATTTAACCAAGTTTATCTTTACCATGTGACAAAAGTGATGATATGTTTCAATCATCTTGAAAATTGCTTTGACGAGAAATGGTGTAACAACTATATAATGTCCTCTAAGAATGTTTCAATGGTTGAAATGAGAGTTCAGATTACATAACCAATTATGGACATAAGCATTGTTGTGGAAACACATTTATGTATAAGTCCTATTCCTTGAACCAAAGTTTGAGAACTTTGTTGATCAAGAGAACCGGAAGAATTTCGTGTGCCAAGTCCACGAACTGCCGAAGTTCTCAAACCCGAGAAATTCTGCTGGAGTTGACAAACTACTTCCATGAAACTCAGTCCACGAACCCAGTCCGCGAACCGGCGAAGTTCTCATACCCGAGAATTTCTGTTGGAGTTTGTAAACTCTGCCCGGTAACTTAAGTCCGCGAACCTAGTCTGCGAACTTGAGAAGGTTATATATCTGAAGATGATTTCTGAACTTAAACTTAAAAAGACTAAGGAATGCAGTTTGCAAACCGTGGATATAAAACTTCATGTACCGATTCAAGTGAGTCAAATCATCTTTGCTTCAATTTTTTCTTGTGTAGTACATGAGATTTCCTTGAAATTGAACAACTCTCTAACTAGTTCATTTGAAGTCATTTGAACTAGTTATGGTGAAGAAGTACGTGGTTGATATGGAATGCTCATACAGCTAACCATTTGGTTAACTATTGTTGAACCAACAAGTGCATACGTTTGGGTACGGTTAACAAACTTAGAAGCGTGCATTGTCAAGTGTGTGTAACAAGCTAAGTTTTCGATCTAACGGTTGATAAATATTAGTTTGAATCTAAATCAGGTTTTCATCTAACGGTGGATATTGATTGCTTTGTTACCAAGGTAACTTAATTGCAAACCCTGATTTGAAAGACTATATAAAGGACACATCTAGTATTGTGCAAAACTAATCCCTACACCTTACGTGTGATACTAGTTTGCGTGCTAGAGTCGATTCTCCTTTAACCTATGGTTTTCTTCTTCTAAAACCATGTTAACAACTTAAAGACTTCATTGGGATTGTGAAGCCAGACCGATACTACTTTTATCGTAGTTGTGTAATCTGATCTTGCATCTTCTATCGTACGAGTACAATCAGATTGATTGGCTTGAGATTAACATCTCCGATAGGAAAGATACAAAAAGTAGTCACAAACATCTTCGTCTCATTGTTTTTTATTCCGCAACATCTTGTTTTGCTACCATACGATTTAGATTGTTGTGAGGTGATTGATAACTCTAGGATGTTCTTCGGGAATATAAGACCGGATTATCAATTGGTTCATGTTCACCTTGATTATTATCAAAAGACGGAACAAAACCTTTTAGGGTTTATCTGTGGGAGACAGATTGATCCTTTGATAGACTTGTCTGTGTGAGACAGATTTGTTTATTGTCAAAGCCTGCGATTTTGGGTCGTAGCAACTCTTAGTTGTGGGTGAGATCATCTAAGGGAATCAAGTGCGCAGTATCCTGCTGGGATCATAGGCATAGGGAGTAAAATTGTACCTTGGATCAGTGGGAGACTGATTGGGGTTCAACTACAATCTAGTCCGAAGTTAGGTTGGAGTAGGCTAGTGTCTATAGAGGCTTAATACAGTGTGTGTTCAATCTGGACTAGGTCCCGGGGTTTTTCTGCATTTGCGATTTCCTCGTTAACAAAATTTCTGGTATCTGTGTTATTTCTATTTCCGCATTATATTGTTTATCTTTATAATTGAAATAATACAGGTTGTGCGTTGTAAATCATCAATTAGAATAATCCAACCTTTGGTTGTTGATTGTCATTGATTGATCCTTGGATATTGGTCTTTGGTACCATCCAAGTTATTCCTTGTGTTTGATTAACGACTCGCTGATTTCTATTAGCTCGAGTAAATCAAAACAAGAGAGAGATATTAACTCCTTGAGATACTTTTACCTAGATTGAGTCTGACTGTCTAGTTGATTCTCTAGAAAGTGTTTCGGAGTTAGTCCATACATATTGCTAAGCGAAATATTGGGTGGTGTTGTTAGACCCCCGCTTTTTCAGGTAGGTAGCCCATGCAGTTTGAAGACATGATTTAGGAAAGCTTGTGCCACTGTAGCTGTAGTGTAGGGATGACTAGGAGCTATAAAATAGCCATATTTAGTGAGCTTATCCACCACCACCAGGATCACATCTTTTCTGTCAGACTTTGGCAATCCTTCAATAAAGTCCATTGTGATGTGTTGCCATGCATGCTCTTGAATAGGTAGAGGTTGTAGTAGTCCAGCTGGATGAGTGTGCTCCCCTTTGTTTCTTTGACAAATATCACAAGCAACCACAAACATCAATATCTATTCTTCATGTTCTTCTAGTAGAAGTAATTCTTAGCTCTAGCATAGCTTTCTTGAATACCTGAATTCCCTCCTACAATTGATGAGTGTATGGAGTTTATGATGGTACTCCTCATATTATTCCCACACCCTACATACAACATGTTTTTGTACCTCAGTATTCCCCCCTCATAAGTATAATTCTGCACAGCAGTTGGGGACATCATCAGCTTAGGTATGATTTCTTCAGCAACTTTATCATCCTTGTAACTGTTAATTAACTCTTGGGCCCACATAGGTTGTGTAACAGATATGGCATTACAATAAGATGTCACAGGCACTCTAGAAAGTGCATCTGTAGCTTTATTCTCCATTCCCCTTTTGTATTTGATCTCATAATCAAATCCCAGAAACTTCATAAGCCATCTATGTTGAAGGACAGTAGTAATTCTTTGCTCCATGAAGTACTTGATGCATTGCTGATCTATATGGATGATGAACTTGTTCCCAGCTAGGTATCCTCTCCATCTAGTGAAAGCTGAGACTATGGATATCAATTCTTTTTCATATGTAGATAAACCTAAGGATTTTAGGCCCAATGCTTTACTATAAAAAGTTGTAGGTCTACCTTCCTGCATCAAGACTTCCCCAATACCTGTTGCACAAGCATCTTTTTCAACCACAAAAACTTTGTTTAAATCTTGTAAAGCTAGAACTGGAGTGCTGCACATGGTTGTTTTCAGAGTATTGAAAGCTTCAGTGGCAGCTTGTGACCAATTGAAGTTATACTTCTTTAGCAACTCTGTTAAAGGCTTGCTGATATTACCATAACCCTTCACAAACTTTCTGTAATAGCCAGTGAGGCCCAAGAAACCTCTTAACTCCTTAATAGTCTTAGGAACATGCCATTCCTTCATGCTTGAAATTTTGCTAGGGTCAACTGCCACACCTTGTCCAGTGATCAAATGCCCTAAATATTCCAGCTCTTCTTGGGAAAAAAAACACTTAGTTTGCTTAGAAAATAACTGATGTTGTCTGAGTAACTCAAGAACAATCAATAAATGTTGCTCATGCTCCTCATGGATGGGACTTATACCAGGATATCATCAAAGAAGACCAAAACAAATTTCCTTAAGTATGGATTGTGTTAGATCATAGCTCGGTTGAACCCACCAAGTGTTGATATGTCAAGTTTGGTTGTCATATTTTAGTGAATCAAAACTCATGTTAAGAGTCGCTTGATTATGTACTAGAGTCAGCTTCGTATAGGTTAGCTTGAAAGTATTAGGATATGAGATATTACAAGTATTGTGAAGACTTGAAGATGTGAAGAAGCAAGGAGCTACAACGACAACAATCATCCTTTCACTCGAGGTTAGTGATATTTGACTTGAACTGTTTCATTCCCTAACGTATCTTTCAAGTCGTGCATATCGAAAACAAAACTGCGAAGCATATTTGAACTCTAGATAGACATAGGGAACAATGTTTACATGTGTTCTAAGGAAGTAAGTTCATAAACTTGTTTGTGAACCGCAGATGAAATTGCCAGGTGTTATTGGTTTTGTTATTCATTGATTATCTTATGAACAACCAATATGTGTGATTAAGTATAGCCGCTCACAACTTGTTTGTGTTCTTGGTAGAACTATTCACAAAGGCCTGACTTATGTAATGGTATGACTTTTATTAATGAAAACGATCTTAAGTAATCACTTGAGATGGTATGGTCGGGTTTGTGATTTTATGTCTGACCAAAACTGGGAAAAGGGGAACCGATCCTAGTAAGAGGTGTAGTACATCACAAAGGGGAACCGATCCTTGTATGAGGTGCATCAAGGTTTATAGCAGAAAGGGGAACCGATCCTATGGACATGTGCAACACGTTTTTAGGCAAAGGGGAACCCATCTTACAGACATGTGCAACACATTCAAGTTAGATACCATATATATGTGGGGAACCGATCCTAGTATCTAGTCAACCGAATTTTGGAAAGCTAGTGTGACTATGCACAGTACTCACATGGAGGTAGAACCGAAACTTGTTTTGGTAGAACCGTTAAACCCATGATTGTGATTGAATTTATTTGATCAATCGCATAGTTATTGAAAGTCAAATGAACCAATTCTAAACTTGTTTGAAAGTGAGGCAAATCGGTTTCAAGGTTGTAAGTATGAAAGAGAACTTACAAAGTTAGGATGTCGACATACTTTGAACACATGCTGTGAATGTTTATTATTTAACTGTTCAAAGTTATTCCTTAGTAGCTAAGGGAAGAGAATCTCAGGATCAAAACATAAATAAGTTAAGAATATTTTAATTAAGGTTATTAATTTCATTTTGTAGGGAAATAAGAATTAGTAATGTGCATTTACTAATTAGAGATTTTCCGAGAGATTTCGATCTTTACTTTGGATATAGCATTTCCAGGAATTATGGAAACCGAATTTGTGCTTTAACGAATATGTTGAGAATATTTTCGGTTTTGGAAATTCCTTGGTGTCCAAACTTCTTAGTCTATAAATACTGAAATTTGCATTTCTAGCAAACTAATCCTTCGTAACAACAAACTACCTCTTGTTGTGATGCTTTTGGTGAATCCGCCTATTCGGAGAGGAGAGTAACCTAATTAGGCGAAATCTCTTACGGCCACTCGGTTTAAAGTCTTCTTTGGGATTGATAAGCTCTAGTCAGTACCGTTGGTGGGAAACTAGATAATTTCGGTTTATCTTTTATTTTCATTGATGTGATCGACTAACGGTGGTTAAACTTTGATTGCACCTAGTTTGTTTATGCTTGAGAATCTTCTCTTCTGATATAAGATTCACTCAAACTATTTCAGAGTTTCGAAAAGGATCTTTAGACTGTTGTTAGTTCTACAGACGATCTTGTGATAATCCATTGTTAACAGACTCCGTTCTGTGCATGAATGATCACAAGAGATTCAAGTGATTGTGTGCAGGTGTTTATTGAAGATCTAAGAAGATTTGAAGACGAAGAAGATATTGAATATTTCTGATTTGTGCGTTCATAATTTTTGGTGTGCACAATACTTGTTTCAGTAAAAAGAGGATCCAATTAATAATCGGTTTTATCCTTGTGGTAGAATTGGATTGATTAATTGAGTAGATAGACATCAATACAATTCTTTGGATTAAGAATGTTGATTGCAAAATCTTAACGATTACTTTGGTAATTGAACATAAGATAGATCTAAGGACCTGACGAAGGAGTTAATGTTAAGATAAACATAATAGCCTTTGTCCGACTCATATCACTTGGTTGAAGAGAGTTGATACCAAACAGATTTGTTGTTCCTTTACTGTTTGGAATACGAACCAAAGGAATTGATCCAAGTACGTGACTTATTTATAAGTTGGAGGCATGGTAATACAGACGGAACTAAAGGAACTACAGGTTTAGTTTCTTGGTCTCAACTATACGAAGTTGGTGTAATTTTGTGTAGCAGCTAATCCTGATAGTATTCAATTCTGGACTAAGTCCCAGGGTTTTTCTGCATTTGCGGTTTTCCTCGTTAACAAAATCTTGCTGTGTCATTTACTTTTATTTTCCGCAATTATAATTGTATTTATTATAATTTAAAGTAAATCACACAAGCGTTAATTCCTATTTACTTGATAAGTGAATCCTAATGTGTTTGGTTAAGTCTGAACCTTTTTATCAAGTAAACATACTTTGTTGTTGTATTGTCTCGATCTCATATCCATAGACGATCACACGAAGTGTGAACCGATTAGTTGTATTGTCTCGACTCAGTCCATAGACAATCACTTACGGAGAAAGGACTTATAGGTAGGAAAATTTTTAGATTGAGGTATATTTGGGTACCCTCGTCTTTTCAATTGGTATCAGAGCAGGCAAACACGAAAATATCTAACAATCTGTGTTTGGTGCGATCCAACCTATAAGAAATGAAACTAATGAGTGATTCAGTTAACGTACCACCAAGATTTAATGAGACAAATTACCCATTATGGAAATCGGCTATGAAAGTTTTTCTTCAATCCCGAGATTTTAATACATGGTTATTAATCTAAGACGGATACCAACGTCCGATAGATTATTCGGAGTCAGAGTTTAAACGCTTAGCGTCTTATACTCTTGAAGAAAGGATTCTTGCAAAGCATAATTCTGATGGTTTGAATGCTATCATTCATGCAGTTAGTCATGATCTTCTACATTATGTACTGACTTTTAGAACTTCCAAAGAAGCATGGGATATTCTTGAGACTGTATTCGAGAGATGAATCTGAAAAAAATAAGCTAGACTTCTTTATGAAAAAGCGGGGGTCTAACAACCACATCTATTATTTCTCTTAGCAATCTGTATGGACAAACTCCAATATACTTTCTAGAGAATCAACTAGACAGTCAGACTCAATCAAGATAAAAAGTATATCAAAGAGTTTATATCTCAATCTCTCGATTTAAATCTTACTCAAGCAAACTGCAATTCTCAATTTAAATACAAGAGAGATAAACTTGGATGGTACCAAAGACCAATATCCAAGTGTCAATCAATTTAAACCAACAACCAAAAGGTCGGACATTCTAATTGATTGAACAACGCAGAACCTGTATTATTTCAATTATATAAACAAATATAATGCGGAAAAGAAATAACACAGACACCAGAAATTTTGTTAACAAGGAAACCGCAAATGCAGAAAAACCCAGGGACCTAGTCCAGATTGAACACACACTGTATTAAGCCGCTACAGACACTAGCCTTCTCAAAACTAACTTCCGTCTGGACTGTAGTTGAACCCCAAGAATTCTCACATTGATCCAAGGTACAGTTATGCTCCTACAGCTATGATCCCAACAGGATACTGCGTACTTGATTCCCTTAGCTGATCTCACCCACAACTAAGAGGTTCTACGACCCAAAGTCGAAGACTTTAATAAAGAAATCTGTATCACACAGAAAAGTCTACGATAATAGATAAATTCGTCTCCCACGAATATACCTACGAGTTTTGTTCCGTATTTTGATAAATCAGGGTGAACAGGAACTAATTGATAAACCGGACTTATATTCCCGAAGAACAACCTAGTATTATCAATCACCTCACAATAGTCTTAATCGACGCAGCGAAAAAAGACATTGTGGAATCACAAACGATGAGACGAAGATGTTTGTGATTAATTTTTATCTTGCCTATCGGAGATAGAAATCTCAATCCAATTATTACAATTGTACTCGTACGATAGAAACAGCAAGATCATACCACACAACTACAAGAAAAGTAGTATCAGTTTGACTTCACAATCCCAATGAAGTTTTTAAGTCGTTAACCTGGTTTAGAAGAAGAAACCAAAGGTTAAAGGAGAATCGACTCTAGCTTAGCACAACTAGTATCACACATAATGTGTGGGGATTATTTTTCCCAGTTGCTAGAGTTCTCCCTTATATAGTCTTTCAAATCAGGGTTTTGCAATAAATGTTAGCTTGGAAACAAAGAATTCAATATTCACCGTTGGATGAAAACCTGATTTAGATTCAAGCTAATATTTATCAACCGTTAGATCGAAAACATAGCTTGTTATTCACAAATGAAACGCACGTTACTGGGCTTGTGTAACCATTCCCAAACTTGTACATTAATTGGTTCAACAATAGTTAACCAAATGGTTATCCATATGATCAATTTCATATCAACCATATTTTTCTTCACCATAACTAGTTCAAATGACTCAAATGAACTAGTTAGAGAGTTGTTCAATTGCAAGGAAATATTATGTACTACACAAGATACAATTGAAGCAAAAACGATTTGATTCACACGAATCGGTTCATGAACTCCATAGCCACGGTTTGCAATTCCATTCCTTAGTTTATAAGGATAGGTTCACTAAACATCGTTTTTAGACATAACCTAATCAATCTTGCGGACTGGGTTCGCGGACTTAAGTTCCCGGATGGAGTTCACAAAGTCCATCAGAAATTCTCGGGTTTGAGAACTTCGCCAGTTCGCGGACTGGGTTCGCAGACTGAGTTCGTGGACTTAGCTCACGCACTTCTCCGGTTCACTTGATCAACAAAGTTCGCAAACTTCGGTTCAAGCAATAAGGACTTATACATATATGTGTTTCCACAACAATGCTTATATCCTCCAAATGGTTATATAGTCTAAACTCTCATTTCAATCATTGAAACATTCTCAGAGGACGTTATATAATTGTTATTCAGAAACCATTTTTCGTCAGAGAAATTTTCAAAGTGATTGAAACATAATATGACTTTCTTCACTAGGTAAAGATGAACTTGGCTAAAGAGAAAGCTTTACCAACACATATTTCGAGAATTAGATAGGCGAGGTAAACTCGTCTCGAAATACCAAATGTGTATAATCCAAGTCTATATAGCAAAACGACTTTTGTATCAAAATAGGAGATAAATAGACTTTTGAGTTATAGATAAGTTCAAGTCTCCACATACCTTTTAGTCGATGAAGATCCACCAGTTCCTTGGGTATTCCTTCGTCTTGTATGATGATTGCCATGGAGTTCTTGAGCTCAACTACACTTTCTATCCTAGTCCGAGACCTTAGCTATAGTAGACTAGAAATCAAGACTTATAGTTTTTATCACTAACATTGACAAACATGCTTGAGATAGCAACGCATGCGAGTTCGACCGACCAAGCTCTAACAATCTCCCCCTTTGTCAATTTTTGTGACAAAACTATCAATACATATGGAATACAAAAAATATTTAAAAAAACTTTTGTAGCTCCTATTCAACATGCATAATCTTAAACATTAATTGAAATCTTTGTCACTTCCAAGTACTCCAATGATCCCAAAGGTTGTAAGTTTAGCATCATCGTTGTTGAGAATCCGTAGCTATAATAACGAGATAAAACAAGAGTTCTTAATATTTTTATATAGTGTCATAGTATCATTACACAACGTCAAAGTTCAATTGTATCACAACTTTAACAACAATACTATGGTGATATGTCACTCCCCTTTAGTCAATACTCCATCTCACATGGAAACCCCTCCCCCTTACATAATGATCCGAAAACCATATGTATTTTTAGTGTGAACTACATATTAATTCTCCCCCTTTTTGTCAATAAAATTGGCAAAGGTACAAGAATCGGATCCAATGAAATTTTAAAAAGAGACATTTCATGACCAAAAGAAAGCATATATCATCTTATTTAGATGCAATCATAAAGCCGAAGCTAAATGCATTCATCAAGGAGTCTATAAAGATACAAGATAACCCCCATAATATTCCACATCCGCACTCCTCACAAAGATTTGGCAATTAAGCACAAGTTCAATTAAGAACTCTCCCCCATAAAATGTCATTCCTGAAAGAACAACAAGAGCGACCTTAATTTCAAAAAGAAAAGAAGGATTTCTTTGGACATAAAAAATCACATTAAATCAGTCATGGAAGAGAATTCTGAAATCCCTAGATCTGATTGTGCATATATTGAGATAACACTTCTGCCCATAGAGTCAGATCGCTACAAACACGGACTTGTAAGGTCTTAAACGTGTTTGCCTGCTCTGATACCAATTGAAAAAGCGGGGGTCTAACAACCACACCCAATATTTCGCTTAGCAATCTGTATGGACAAACTCCAATATACTTTCTAGAGAATCAACTAGACAGTCAGACTCAATCTAGACAAAAAAGTATATCAAAGAGTTTATATCTCAATCTCTCGATTTAAATCTTACTCAACCAATCTGCGAGTCTCAGTTTAAATACAAGAGAGATAAACTTGGATGGTACCAACGACCAATATCCAAGTGTCAATCAATTTAAATCAACAACCAAAAGGTCGGATATTCTAATTGATTGAACAACGCACAACCTGTATTATTTCAATTATATAAACAAATATAATGCGGAAAAGAAATAACAGAGACACCAGAAATTTTGTTAACGAGGAAACCGCAAATGAAGAAAAACCCCGGGACCTAGTCCGGATTGAACACACACTGTATTAAGCCTCTACAGACACTAGACTACTCCAAACTAACTTCGGTCTGTACTGTAGTTGAACCCCAGCCAGTGTCACACTGATCCAAGGTACAGTTATGCTCCTACGTCTCTGATCCCAGCAGGATGCTACGTACTTGATTCCCTTAGATGAGCTCAACCACAACTAAGAGGTGCTATGACCCAAAGTCGAAGACTTGAATAAACAAATTTGTATCACACAGAAAAGTCTACGATAATAAATAAATCCGTCTCCCACAAATATACCTACGAGTTTTGTTCCGTCTTTGGATAAATTAAGGTGAACAGGAACCAATTCATAAACCGGACTTATATTCCCGAAGAACAGCCTAGTATTACCAATCACCTCACAATAGTCTTAATCGACGTAGCGAAAAAATATATTGTGGAATCACAAACGATGAGACGAAGATGTTTGTGATTACTTTTTATCTTGCCTATCAGAGATAGAAATCTCAAGCCAATTATTACAATTGTACTCGTACGATAGAAAAAACAAGATCAGATCACACAACTACAAGAAAAGTAGTATCGGTCTGGCTTCACAATCCCAATGAAGTCTTTAAGTCATTAACCTGGTTTAGAAGAAGAAACCAAAGGTTAAAGGAGAATCGACTCTAGCTTAACACAACTAGTATCACACATAATATGTGGGGATTAGTTTTCCGAGTTGCTAGAGTTCTCCCTTATATAGTCTTTCAAATCAGGGTTTGCAATCAATATTAGCTTGGTAACAAAGCATTCAATATTCACTGTTAGATGAAAACCTGATTTAGATTCAAGCTAATATTTATCAACCGTTAGATCGAAAACATAGCTTGTTATACACAAATTAAATGCACGTTCCTGGGCTTGTGTAACCGTACCCAAACTTGTACATTAGTTGATTCAACAATAGTTAACCAAATGGTTAACCATATGATCACTTTCATATCAACCATATTCTTCTTCACCATAACTAGTTCAAATGAACTAGTTAGAGAGTTGTTCAATTGCAAGGAAATCTGATGTACTACACAAGACACAATTTAAGCAAAAACAATTTTATTCACATGAATCAGTTCATGAACTCTATAGCCACGGTTTGCAATTCCATTCCTTAGTTTATAAATATTAGTTCACTAAACATCATTTTTAGACATAACCTACTCAAGTTCGCGGACTGGGTGAGCGGACTTAAGTTCCCGGATGGAGTTTACAAACTCCAGCAGAAATTCTCGGGTTTGAGAACTTCGCTAGCTCGCGGACTTAGCTCACGCACTTCTCCAGTTCAGTTGATCAACAAAGTTCACAAACTTCGGTTCAAGCAATAAGGACTTTTACATATATGTGTTTCCACAACAATGCTTATATTCTCCAAATAGTTATATAGTCTAAACTCTTATTTAAATCATTGAAACATTCTTAGAGGACGTTATATAGTTGTTATTCACAAACCATTTTTCGTCGGATCAATTTTCAAAGTGATTGAAACATAACATGGCTTTCGTCACTAGGTAAAGATGAACTTGGCTAAAGCGAAAGCTTTACCAACACATATTTCGAGAAATAGATAGGCGAGGTAAACTCGGCTCGAGATACCAAATGTGTATAATCTAATTCTATATAGCAAAACGACTTTTGTCTCAAGATAGGAGATATATATACTTTTGAGTGATAGATAAGTTCAAGTCTCCACATACCTTTTAGTCGATGAAGATCCACCAGTTCCTTGAGTAGTCCTTCATCTTGTATGATGATTTCCATGGAGTTCTTGAGCTCAACTACACTTTCTATCCTAGTCCGAGATCTTAGCTATAGTATACTAGAAATCAAGACTTATAGTTTTGATAACTAACATTGACAAACATGCTTGAGATAGCAACGCATGCGAGTTAGACCGAGCAATGCTCTTACAATCTCCCCCTTTGTCAATTTTAGTGACAAAATTATCAATACATATGGAATACAAAAAATATATAAAAAAACTTGTGTAGCTCCTATTCCACATGCCTAATCTTCAACATTACTTGAAATCTTCGTCACTTCCAAGTACTCCATTTATCCCAAAGGTTGTAAGTTTAGCATCATCGTTGTTGAAAATCCGTATCTATAATAACGACAAAAACAAGAGTTCTCAATCATTGTTATACAGTGTCATAGTATCATTACACAGCGTCAAAGTTCAGTTGTGTCAAAACTTTAACAACAATACTATAATGATATGTCACTCCCCCTTAGTCAATACTCCATCTCACATGGAAACCACTCCCCCTTACATAATGATCCGAAAACCATATGTATTTGTAGTGTGAACTACATATTATTCTCCCCCTTTTTGTCAATAAAATTGGCAAAGATACAAGAACGGGATCCTAATGAAATTTCTAAAAGAGACATTTCATGACCAAAAGAAAGCATATACCATCTTATTTAGATGCAATCATAAAGCCGAAGCTAAATGCATTCATCAAGGAGTCTATAAAGATACAAGATAACCCCTATAATATTCCACAGTCGTACTCCCCACAAAGATTTGGCAATTAAGCACAAGTTCAATTAAGAACTCTCCCCCATAAAATGTCATTCCTGAAAGAACAACAAGAGCGACCTTAATTTCAAAAAGAAAAGAAGGATTTCTTTGGACATAACAAATCACATACAAGTATCAATTTGAATCTAAAATATTCAATTAAATTAACCATAAGAGAACCCATTATTAATTTAATCAAACATGCTCAACATAAGTAAACTTATGGAGACTTAAAAACACTCAATTAGATTAATCACAAAAAATCCCATAATTAATCTAATCGAAATACGCAACTAAACTAATCACAAAAGTAATCAATTTAATTGGTCATGCTCGACAGAAAGTATCTCATGGAACAACAACTATGCTAAGACAATGACTCAGTCGATAGAGCTCAACGTAAGACACCTTATGGAACAACACAGTATGTACACAAAAATATGGATCAGGGAAGATCAATACTGCGGTATACACAAGGACTCATTCTATTTTACATCACTATTTGCATAACGACATTCAATAGACATAATCCTTGTAACCAAAAGATTCTAACCTATCTTTCACCAAAAATTGACATAATAGGCTTAACTTTTGTATTTGTCAAAAGTCAATTCATTCTTTCATCAACTCACGAACGACTTTACTTTTGACAAGGTATGGGACAATTTATGTAGCAAGTCTTAATTTGAAAGATAACCATTCAAAGCTAAAAATAAGAGTTAGTCATACCATAAAGTATCAAGATAAGTTAAAAAAAAAAGCAACAAGCAGTAAACTAAACATACAAGTTAATCACTCCAACCATAGTGATCTCTTTCAATCTCATAGAACTTCTCTAATAACTGTGGAACAACATTTCCCGCAAAGTCCACCTGCTCTCTGAGAACCATATTTTCCTCCCGAAGTTTAGCAAGTTCTCCTCGAAGACGAGATAGTTCTTCAGCTGCTGGAGTACTCTGGGATCTTGGGTTGACATTGATTGTAGAGGGCCTCATTTTCTCAATGCTAGACATGCTCAGCACAGCTGGTCCTCCAAGATCAGAGCCAAAAACAGGAATATTAAAACAACCACAAATTCTTGAGATGAGACAAGGAAAATCTGATGTCTTTCCTGCATTGTGTCTGACACTTATCATTTGATCAAAGATAATTCCACAGAAGTCGACATTTCTATCTTCAACAATGTATTATATGAACTTAGTAAGTCTTCTAGTCCATGAATTGTTGTCACAAGTGTTGGGCATCATATTTGCAACAATAAGTTTAGCAGCAACTTTGAGAAACAATCCTGCTCCTCTCACATAGACCTTACCATCATTGCGAGTTAGGTCCTTGTCAAACAACCTGTTGACAATACTTCTAGTGGAAGTCTACCAAACTCAGGAGGAGGATATATTTCACCTCCAATGGGCACATCAAGAAGATAGGAGATAACAGAACGATTCATAGAAATAATGCTTCCTCCTATTATGGTTTTGAAGGAACATAGAGCAGTGTTTTCATCATGAATGTTAGTATAAAACTGAGCAACCATATCAATACGAACACTCCCTAAAGGTCTATGAATAATTCCCCAAACATGCTTATTAAAGAACCCAGCCAATCCTGGAACATATATATTAGCTGCATCATAGAACCGTTCACGAATGGGTGTCTTGTTTTTTAACACTCGGTACCGTTCGCGGGCAGTAGAGTTAACAAACCTAGCACCAGTACTATAATCAAGAAGGGATTCATCTCTAGTTTGATGACTCGAGCTTCCTAGTTCCCTAGTTCTTCTTTTACTCATGATTTGAAAACGTTGCAAGAAGGAATTGTAACACTTACTTGGTTTGTGAATTGTTTCCAATGGCAGAGATGCAAAGTGTTGACAGCTACAAAAACCAATTGTAACCCAAAGTATGCGAGCTTCTCCTGATAACAATGAAGCAAACCAAAATCAATTTGGTTAAGGATTGAAGAATCGACGGAGTCAAAGATGGAACAATTGAGTTTCCTCTTCGTTCGCGAACTGAAGAGGTGAGGAAGAAGGGTAAAAGAATCGAAGTGATTATTTGTCTCTTTTATGGGTCGAGCGAACCAAGTTGACACGTTCGAGAATTGGATTAGCTCATGAATCGGTGTTGGTTAGAGTGTGTGAACTACACACGTTCAAGCTAAGGGTTCGTTTGGAACAACCATGGAGCAAGGGCTCAATATTCAATGGTTAATAATTTTTGTAGAACAGAAATTATTCTTGCACAGCATGAAACCAAAAAATAGCTTCTTTCCAAGAGTTTTTACAACTCATAGTATTGAGAGAGACCCAAGGAATTGTTTCTATAAGATTTTCAAAAATCTTATAGAGAACACAGAAAGGAATATGTTTCTTATTTCTGATTTTACATCTTACAATGAACAGTTTTTGCAGGTATCTTTTGGTATTGCACCGGGAGACTCTTTTAAAAAAGGATTTCCTAATTTATTTAACAAAGATAATACCATTATCATGACTGAAGGTGTCAGGATTCGCAAAATGACATGATTCATATTTTGTAGTGATGTGCTCAGATAACTGAGATTCAAAATCCTTTTGTAATATATTAAAAACAAGAGGATTGCACAGAGGAGGAGTATTACATTCACTGATTAGCAACTCGATATCAACCTCAACATGAAAATTATTCATCATGACTTGATTTAGCCTGTCAAGAGACACTTGTTCTTTCAGAAGAAATAAATCAACATCAGAAGAAACGCTTTCAAGTCCTGCAAACACTTCAAGGGATTTTAAGCCTGGTGGCGGTTTAGATAGAATTTCTTCTACAGTTTAATTAAATCAGTCATGGAAGAGAATTCTGAAATCCCTGGATCTGATGGTGCATATATTGAGATAGCACTTCTGTCCATAGAGTCAGATCGCTACAAATACAGACTTGTAAGGTCTTAAACATTGTTTGCCTGCTCTGATACCAATTGATAAAGCGGGGGTCTAACAACCACACCCAATATTTCGCTTAACAATATATATGGACAAACTCCAATATACTTTCTAGAGAATCAACTAGATAGTCAGACTCAATCTAGACAAAAAAGCATATAAAAGAGTTTATATCTCAATCTCTCGAATTAAATCTTACCCAAGCAAACTGCGAGTCTCAATTTAAATACAAGAGAGATAAACTTGGATGGTACCAAAGACGAATATCCAAGTGTCAATCAATTTAAATTAATAACCAAAAGGTCGGATATTCTAACTGATCGAACAACACACAACCTGTATTATTTCAATTATATAAATAAATATAATGCGGAAAAGAAATAACACAGACACCAGAAATTTTGTTAACGAGGAAACTGCAAATGAAGAAAACCCCCGGGACCTAGTCCATATTGAACACACACTGTATTAAGCCTCTACAGACACTAGACTACTCCAAACTAACTTCGGTCTGGACTGTAGTTGAACCCAAACCAATCTCACACTAATCCAAGGTACAGTTATGCTCCTACGTCTCTGATCCCATCAGGATACTACGTCCTTGATTCCCTTAGCTGATCTCACCCACAACTAAGAGGTGTTACGACCCAAAGTCGAAGACTTTAATAAACAAATCTGTATCACACAGAAAAGTCTACGATAATAGATAAATCCGTCTTCCACGAATATACCTACGAGTTTTGTTCCGTCTTTTGATAAATCAAGGTGAACAGGAACCAATTAATAAATCGGACTTATATTCCCGAAGAAAAGCCTAGTATTATCAATCACCTCACAATAGTCTTAATCGACGCAACAAAAAAAGATATTGTGGAATCACAAACGATGAGACGAAGATGTTTGTGATTACTTTATATCTTGCCTATCAAAGATAAAAATCTCAAGAAAATTATTACAATTGTACTCGTACGATAGAAACAACAAGATCAGATCACACAACTACAAGAAAAGTAGTATCGGTCTGGCTTCACAATCCCAAAGAAGTCTTTAATTCGTTAACCTGGTTTAGAAGAAGAAACCAAAGGTTAAAGGAGAATCGAATCTAGCTTAGCACCACTAGTATCACACAAAATATGTGGGGATTAGTTTTCCCAGTTGCTAGAGTTCTCCCTTATATAGTCTTTCAAATCAGGGTTTGCAATCAATCTTAGCTTGGTAACAAAGCATTCAATATTCACCGTTAGATGAAAACCTGATTTAGATTCAAGTTAATATTTATCAACCGTTAGATCGAAAATATAGCTTGTTATACACAAATGAAACGCACGTTCCTGGTCTTGTGTAACCGTACCCAAACTTGTAAATTAGTTGGTTCAACAATAGTTAACCAAATGGTTAGCCATATGATCACTTTCATATAAACCATATTCTTCTTTACCATAACTAGTTCAAATTACTCAAATGAACTAGTTAGAGAGTTGTTCAATTGCAAGAAAATCTCATGTACTACACAAGACACAATTAAAGCAGAAACGATTTGATTCACATGAATCGGTTCATGAACTCTATAGCCACGGTTTGAAATTCCATTCCCTAGTTTATAAAGATAAGTTCACTAAACATCGTTTTTAGACATAACCTACTCAAGTTCGTGGACTGGGTTCGCGGACTGAGTTCGCGGACTTAGCTCACGCACTTCTCCGGTTCACTTGATCAACAAATTTCGCAAACTTCGGTTCAAGCAATAAGGACTTATACATATATGTGTTTCCACAACAATGCTTATATCCTCCAAATGGTTATATAGTCTAAACTCTCATTTCAATCATTGAAACATTCTCAGAGGACGTTATATAGTTGTTATTCACAAACCATTTTTCGTCAGAGCAATTTTCAAAGTAATTGAAACATAACATGACTTTCGTCACTAGGTAAAGATGAACTTGGATAAAGAGAAAGCCTTACCAACACATATTTCGAGAAATAGATAGGCGAGGTAAACTCAGCTCGAAATACCAAATGTGTATAATCTAAGTCTATATAGCAAAATGACTTTTGTCTCAAGATAGGAGATAAATAGACTTTTGATTGATAGATAAGTTCAAGTCTCCACATACCTTTTAGTCGATGAAGATCCACCGGTTCCTTGAGTAGTCCTTCGTCTTGTATGATGATTGTCGTGGAGTTCTTGAGCTCAACTACACTTTTTATCCTAGTCCGAGACCTTAGCTACAGTAGACTAGAAATCAAGACTTATAGTTTTGATCACTAACATTGACAAACATGCTTGAGATAGCAATGCATCCGAGTTCGACCGAGCAATGCTCTAACACTTTCCCTTTCATCTGAATGGAAACATCCCAATATGGATGATAACGACACTTTCGAGGAGTTTAACTCTAAATTTTCTGAGATTGTTAACGCATCTTTTTTCCTTGGAAAGACAATACCTGAAAAGGAAATAGTATGCAAAAGTCTCAGATCGTTACCATCCAGATACGAGTCTAAGAAACATGCCATAATAGAAGGAAATGATCTTTCTACACTTTCTCGAAGCTCCCTTGTAGGAAAGCTAAAGATTTTTGATAGAGAAATTCTGCTGAAGAATCAAACTGAGAAACTTTGCCAAGAGGTTAAGGCACCCGTTGAAAAGGAGCTTGACTCAACTATTATGCTTTTAGCGCAACGAATTAAGAACATTTTATCTATTGATAAACGTGTTCCTGATACATTATCGGTTTGCCATAAAAAGGGTAATGATGAAGTTCAATGCTTTAAGTGTCATAGATTCAGACATATGGCAAAACACTGTTCCAGCAGAAGAACTAGAAAGTGCAATAGGGCATATGTCTCCACCCTTGATGATATTCCGGAGGAAGAATTCAATGAAAAAATATCTAATTAATTGCAATGTGCTTCTTGTCAACTCTAACTGTGATGATTCTAGTGAGTCTAATCAACTCCTAGAAAAACGTGAGTTGGAAACTAAGGAAAATGAAAGGTTAAGCCTGGTACTTGAAAACCTTTTGAAGTTCCTTTCAGATAAAACCTGTATGATAGAATCTGAAAAAGAAAAATTTGGTGAAATACCAAAAGAATCAGAAAATAGTACTTCTGATAATAGGACATCACGTTCTTTAAATGGAGGAAATAACCACACCACAATCTCTCGTGGAAACCTCCATCAAAATAAATTTATCAAGACTCTTCTTAAGGGGATAAAGTTTTTGAAGGCTGATAAGTTTATTAGATCTCAAAAGGAAATTGCAAAATCATGCAATCACAAGAGAAAGAAAGAATGCAAGGAAGGACAGTCTATTGTGCTTATAAGTCATCCAAAGGATGTCTTTGTTACCTATGGTGAGAGTAATTCTCACCTCAACACAAATTGATTGTGTTGAATAATGCATCCTCACTTATTGCCAAAATTTTTGATTGTGAGGAAGCATAAATCTGGGAAATTTGTTCATGGTTGTTTCTTAAGTGAAAAATATTAGATATATTTTATTTTTGGGAAAAATGGTTTCGGTTTCCATAAACCAAATTATTCCTTGATTTTCTCTTATCTTATATATCTTCTTCTTGTCCGAAAGAAGTATCTTATTTCAATGAAGAAATTGGTAAACGAAGGGTCATCTCTTGATGATTTAGCACTCTGTGCATCAGTTATGACTGAAACTCATGATGTTTCTCTTCGTGATAACTTTCAAGATTCTCTAAGAAAACAGATTCTCTCTGTTAAAGGTTGCATAAGATCCATGAGCTGATGACAACGAAAGAGTGAATGCACAGACTAAGGGGGAGTAACATATCATATTAAGTGGTATAACAAAGACGTGCGGATTGAATATCTACCTATATTCCTTAGAGCAACTGCAGTGGTGCGAGTATAACCAAAGACCAAAGATGGAAAAAAAGATCAAATTTTGGGTTTAGTATGGTGTGTGACGCTACGGTGGAAAGACTAAATTTGGTCAGACGTACATTATACGTTCGCCTGGTGTGGGGCATAGACTATACCAACGCCTGATTGTGACGTGCACTAAAAAAAAAAAAATGAAAGAAGTGGGGCGGAGGTATAAAGCCCGCCCCACTAAATTGATTTTGAAAACAAAGAATGGGGCGGGGGTATAATGCCCGCCCCATACAAAATAATTAAAAAAAAAAATGGGGCGTAGACTTTACGTACGCCCCATGTGGAGCGTAAACTATACCAACGCCTGGTGTGGGGCGTAGACTATACCAACGCCTGATGTGGGACGTGCACTATATGTCCGCCTGGTGGTGGGGCGTGAAGTATATCAACGCTCGACTATATCTGGGTTTAGTCTTGGTCCCAGACCAAATATACTCTGGGTTTTAGTCGTTGATCAAAATTTGATCGATAGTACGTTCCACTATGTCTGTTCAAAAGACCAAATATTTGGGTTTACTCTCCCACTGTGGACGCTCTTAGGGGGAGTATATCTTTGTTATTATAATGTCCACAACGACACTTTTGAGGATTGAATGTATGCAGTTTACTGTGCTGTTGAATTCGGGAATCAAGCGCATGTGTAATGAATTTTTGTAATTTGTTTATCCATATGTTGTAAGATTTTTGTCACTAAAATTGACAAAGGGGGAGATTGTTAGAGCATAGCTCTGTTGAACCCACCAAGCGTTGGTATGTCAAGTTTGGTTGTCATATTTTAGTGAATCAAAACTCATGTTAAGAGTCGCTTGATTATGTACTAGAGTCAACTTCTTATAGGTTAGCTTGAAAGTATTAGGATATGAGACATTACAAGTATTGCGAAGACTTGAAGATGTGAAGAAGCAAGGAGCTACAACGACAACAATCATCCTTCCACTCGAGGTTAGTGATATTTGACTTGAACTGTTTCATTCCCTAACATATCTTTCAATTCGTGTATATTGTAAATAAAACTGCGAAGCATATTTGAACTCTAGATAGACATATTATTAAGGAATACAATACGAGGTTTATTGCTTAACCATTAAACTTTGTAGATAAGACATCGCCATAATCATTTGAATGCTATTGTGATTATGTATGGGTATGAGGTGAGGATTTCATCCTAGAGAATAATGTTTACATGTGTTCTAAGGAAGTAAATTCATGAACTTGTTTTGTGAACCGAAAAGGAAATTGTCAGGTGTTATTGGTTTTGTTATTCATTGTTTATCTTATGAACAACCAATATGTGTGATTGAGTATAACCGCTCACAACTTGTTTGTGTTCTTGGTATAACTATTCACAAAGGCCTGACTTATGTATTAGTATGACTTTTATTAGTGAAACCAATCTTAAGTAATAACCTGAGATGGTATGATCGGGTTTGTGATTTTATGTCTGACCAAAACTGGGAAAAGGGGAACCGATCCTAGTATGAGGTGCAGTACATCACAAAGGGGAACCGATCCTTGTATGAGGTGTAGCAAGGTTTATAGAAGAAAGGGGAACCGATCCTATGGACATGTGCAACACGTTTTTAGGCAAAGGGGAACCCATCCTATGGACATGTGCAACACATTCAATTTAGATACCATATATATGTGGGGAACCGATCCTAGTACCTAGTCAACCGAATTTTCTAAATCTAGTGTGACTATGCACAGTACTCACATGGAGGTAGAATCGAAACTTGTTTTGGTAGAACCGTTAAACCCATGATTGTGATTGAATATAATTTGATCAATCACATAGTTCTTGAAAGTCAGATGAACCAATTATAAACTTGTTTGGAAGTGTGGAAAATCGGTTTCAAGGTTGTAAGTATGAAAGAGAACTTACAAAGTTAGGATGTTGACATACTTTGAACACGTGCTGTGAATGTTTATTATTTAATTGTTCAAAGTTATTCCTTAATAGCCAAGGTAAGAAAATCCCAGGATCGAAACATAAATAAGTTAAGAATCTTTTATTTAAGGTTATTAATTTCATTTTGCAGAGAAATAACAATTAGTAATGTGCATTTACTAATTAGAGATTTTTCGAGAGATTTCGATCATTATTTTTGCATAGAGCATTTCCAAGAATTATGAAAACCGAATTTGTGCTTTAATGAATATCTTGAGAATATTTTCGGCTTTGGAAATTCCTTGGTGTTCAAACTTCCTAGTCTATAAATACTGAAGTTTGCATTTCTAGCAAACTAATCCTTCGTAACAACAAACTACCTCTTGTTGTGCTGCTACTGGTGAAGCCGCCTATTCGGAGAGGAGAGTAACCTAATTAGGCGAAATCTCTTACGGCCGCTCGGTTTAAAGTCTTCTTTGGGATTGAGAAGCTCTAGTCAGTACCGTTGGTGGGAAACTAGATAACTACGGTTTATATTTTGTTTTCTTTGATTTGATTGACTAACGGTGGTTGAACTTTAGTTGCACCTAGTTTGTTTATGCTTGAGAATCTTCTCTTATGATATAAGATTCACTCAAACTAGTTCAGATTTTCGACAGGGATCTTTAGACTGTTGTTAGTTCTAAAGACGATCTTGTGATAATCCATTGTTAACAGACTCTATTCTGTGCGTGATTGATCACAAGAGATTCAAATGATTGTGTGCAGGTGTTTATTGAAGATCTAAGAAGATTTGAATACGAAGAAGATATTGAAGATTTCTGATTTGTGAGTTCATAATCTTTGGTGTACACAATACTTTTTTCGGTAAAGAGGATCCAATTAATAATCGGTTTTATCCTTGTGATAGAATTGGATTGATTAATTGAGTAGATCGGCATCAACACAATTCTTTGGATAAAGAGTGTTGATTGCAAAATTTTAACGATTACTTTGGTAATTGAACATAAGATAGATCTAAGGACCTAATGAAGGAGTTTTTGTTAAGATAAACAGAAGAGTCTTTGTCCGACTCATATCACTTGGTTGAAGAGAGTTGATACCAAACATATTTGTTGTTCTTTTACTGTTTGGAACGTGAACCAAAGGAATTGATCCAAGTACATGACTTATTTATAAGTTGGAGGCGTGGGAATACGGATGGAACTAGGTGAATTATAGGTTTAGTTGATTGGTTTCAACTATACGAAGTTGGTGTAATTTTTTGTAGCAACTTAATCCTGGGAGTATTCAATTCTGGACTAGGTCCCAGTGTTTTTATGCATTTGCGGTTTTCCTCGTTAACAAAATCTTGATGTGTCATTTAATTTTATTTTCCGTAATTATAGTTGTCTTTATCATAATTTAAAGTAAATCACACAAACGTTAATTCCTATTTACTTGATAAGTGAATCCTACTGTGTTTGGTTAAGTCCGAACCTTTTTATCAAGTAAACATACTTCGTTGTTGTATTGTCTTGATCTCGTATCCATAGATGGTCACACGAAGTATGAACCGGTTAGTTGTATTGTCTCGAATCAGTCCATAGACAATCACTTTCGTATAAAGTACTTATAGGTAGGAAAAGTTTTAGATTGAGGTATATTTGGGCACCCTCGTCTTATCATCTTGAATACATCATTCATCAAGGCTTGGAAGGTGGCTGGATCATTGGTGAGTCCAAAGGTCATCACTTTGAACACATAATGCCCTTGATGTGTTCTGAAAGCAGTCTTGGGAATGTCTTGCTCATAGACTCTTATTTGGTGATACCCTGACCTTAAGTCAATCTTGGTGAACACCCTAGCTCCATGCAATTCATCTAGTAGCTTATCTGTGACTGGAATGTGATACTTTTCCTTGATGGTGAGTTCATTAAGTTGTCTATAATCAACACAAAATCTCCAAGTTCCATCCTTCTTCTTTACTAGTAGTATTGGAGAGGCAAATGGGCTGTGACTTGGTTGTATAATACCATTTTCTAGAATTTCTTGGACTATCTTCTCCACCACAGACTTTTGAACATATGGGCACTTGTAGGGTCTATGATTGGTGGGTTGTGAGTTAGGTTTCAATGGTATTTGATGATCTAGTACTCTAACAGGAGGTAGCTGGGTTGGTTGTTTGAAAACATCATCATAAATGGTTAGCATGTTTTGAATATTGGGGTGTGTGGAAGTTGTGGGTAGTTGGGTAGTTGAAATAGAGAATAAGTGCCCTACCAACCCATGAGTGTTCTTTCTAAGGAAATTTTTCACTGCACTGGAACTTATCTGCATTAAAGTGGTTTTTCAGAGCTCCCAGTTAAGGTGATATTTCTCCCTTTGTGTTTGAAGGTAATACTCAGCTTGGCAAAGTTAAACATTACATCACCCAAATTCCTCAGCCAGTCATCCCCAAGCACCATATCACACCGTACCAGAGGAAGTAACCTCAAATCTTCAACAAAAGTATGTCCCTGCATCTCCCATTTCAACTTCGTGCAAACCCCTGTGCTTATTGTCTTCTCCCCATTAGGCACTGTCACTAAAATATGAGTTGTGGGTTATACTAGGAATGACATGTTTTGAGCTAGATCAGTGTCAATGAAGTTATTAGTACTCCCAGTGTCAATGAGGATGGTTATAGATTGTTTCTTCAAGATACCTGGTATTCTGATTGTCTCACCATTTGTTCCACCAGTTAGAGCATGGAGGGATATCTCCATATCTGACTCCATAGGGTTTGTATTCTTTTCTTCTAAAGACAGTTCCTCCTCAGCTTCTTCTTCTTCTACTTCCTCAGTAGCTAACATAAATAGCTGCTGGCTCTTGTACCTATGTCCAGTCTTATATGGTTTATCACAATTGTAGCAGAGTACCCTTGCACGCCTTTAGTCCGTCTGTTCTGGGGTGAGCCTTTTAATGGGTGGGAATCTGTTACTTCTGAAGTTTGAAGATGAAAGTTGGGATTTAGGAGTGACAGTAGGTTTTTGAGTATTGGTGTTTGGTGAGGGAACTATTGGTGAAAATGATGGTGGTGCAAAAGATCTAGAAGGGTATGCAGTGGTGGGATTGATCTTAAGTTGGGGTTTAACAGCTTTTTGGCCAGTACCCACAATGAGTTCTTGCATTCTGGATAAATAAAAAGCTTGCGATAGTGTATTGGGTTTGAAAATTTTTACTGCACTCTTGATTTCAGGCTTTAGACCACTGATGAAGCTAAGAATGAAATAGTCTTCAGTCATGCAGTGATTCTTACTAAGCATCAAGGCTTTAAGTGTCTCAAACTTAGTATAATATTCTTCTACTGTAGAAACTTGAAATAACTTGTTGAAACATCCCACAAAGTTATTATTTGCAAGGTCCTCAAACCTCAAACAGATTGCTTCTACTAGTTCTCTCCAGCTAATATATCTTCTACTAATGTGATAATCTAAGAACCATGAATCAGCTTTACCATCTAGATATAAAGAAGTAATACTTACCTTCTAAGTATCATCAGTGTTGCAGATCTGGAAGTAACGCTCACACTTTCTGATCTAACTTCTAGGATTGTCTCCATCAAATCTGGGGAAATCCAACTTTGGGTTTCTTCCGTAGTTAGATCTAGACGATTCACCGTGCTAGTCATGTGGATCCGTCATCTCTGGAAATTTTTCTCGCCGTCTTGAATATGGATCTATCACTTCTGGTGATTTCTCAGGTGGTTTTGAGCCGGACTCTATAACGTTATCTTCTGGATTTTCTCTCACCACTAAAAGCTTGAGTAATTGAGTTATAGCTTCAGTATTTTGAGTCAATGTAGTCATAGTTTTCTCAGCCACAACTTTACTCTCATCAGCAGAGCGTACGAGTTGTCGGAGGAAGTTATTGCTTTCCTGTGAATTTTTATCTAAGGTCTCACTCAACTCACTGATTTTCTGTTTCAGATCCTTGGTTGTTGCGTCCACGTCCTTCATTAGTGTTACTCCTGTTGTTCCTGTCATCGTAACCTTCTCTCGATACCAATTGTATTATTCTTAGTACAAAAGATAATGAAAACCCTTCTGTATGCACTGATACAGCCTCTTTCTTTTACAATTCTCGTGACTTCCTTCTCTTACAGTTCACAGGATAATAAAAAGAGACTAAACCTTAATACAAGAAAAGCTACGTGGCGCATCCACAACCATAACGGCTAAATACATTTAACTAACTACTAATCATAATTAATTAACTAACCCTAATTAACTGATAACGACACCCAACAGTCTTGTGATGCCCCAAAAACAGACTTGCTAGCCCTAATCAGTTGGGTACATGACATTACGGATGACAGATACATTACAATTTTCCAGGATACATTTAGTGAGGATTAGGGTTTGGATATGTATCCGACCGGCGCGGCTACAATGGATCGGGCCACATATTTTTTATATGTTGTCACGTCTTATAAAGTAAAAACAGAATTCCAAGACAAATTTACGGTCGGAACCCCTGAACAAAATGGTTTGAAAAACTATTTTAACAAACCCTATATATTGGATTTTCTATATCTAATGGTTCACACCATTGCTTATGTGGCAGTGTAGTTAATTTTATTTTGTGTTTGGATTAATGGAGAAATTAGGGATAATATTTGAAACGAAAATCCAAATCAAAAGATGATTTTCTCTCTTCTTTTCTAATGATAAATTTTTTTTTTCTAAAAATTTATGAAAACAATGGTTCCTATTAACTTATCAATTCAAAACTCAACTTATGAATGTCTCAGTTTATTACACGTAGAAATTCAATCATCCAATCAATTAAGTTTTTTATACTCATCAAGGCCGATCCTGCCATACATCCAACAAAATCCTTGCTTGAGGCCACACAAAGAAAATGGCCACAAAACTGAAAAATTCCTTCTCGGTTTCAAATAATAAAATAAGGATTTCATGTAAAACTGATAACATATGTATGGCATAATTAAAAAATTATATTTGTAAGGGGTTACTAATTAAAAGAACTGATTTCTGGGTCATATGTTTTGGTACGTCTTTGTGTTTGGATCCTAAGTTTGTCCGTTTTAGTGTTTGGGTCGTTGACTCGTTAGTCAACTGGTCAACCGTTAACAGAGTTAACATCCATTAGTAATAATGTTACATCTTTGCCATCGTCGTTTCCATCCCTACCATTGATCTGTAACTTTTATCTCACTATGATATCATCCTTTTAATAATCAAGTTGTAATCAGTTTCCGAAACTGATTTACACAGGGGCAAACTAACATACGCTTTATGAAAATCGGAATACAAAACCCCATCATAAGTTGTTTCATTTTTGATGAAAGTGGTGGTAGTCTTTTACAATTTTCATTTATATTATCATCATCATCAGTAAAGGATCTGCACTCGAGAATCGCCGATGGATATGGTTCACTCGCTGCTTTACCTTGGTTGGATGGGTTATATATGAGGTGGGTTGGAGAGATTAAGTTGAGTAGGATATGAAACTGTAATTCAAAGTAATAAAGGATTCGTACAAACTATCTTTGCCCAGAAATATGTTGTTGTTGCTGCCGTTAATGTTAAAGATTAATGGTAGCCGATTTAGAGCTATTCAGAGTTTTATTGGGATTAGAAAATATGGGTTTGCATCTATTTCGAAATTGCAGAAAATAGAGATATCAATTGCACACAAGCTGCTCGAGAAAATCGTTCACCGAGAGATGTAGTTTCCCATATAATCCACTCCATTTAAACACTCTATTAATTGTGAAGCTTTAATTTCTATTTGAATTTATCAAGAGGTGGGTGTAACAGTTTATTTATCCATCAATTTACTTATGTATTATTCTTTTCAAGTGTTTGGGATATATCTAATAAGTACGGGTTTGAGTGATGTAGGTATATGGTGGAGTCGGTAACTGGGAGGAAGAATTTAGGTGGAGTAGAAGAGGAAGAAGGCATGGATGTGGGTTTTTTCGTTCCTCCATTGTTTATTTTTCCCAGAGTTAATTTTAACCAACGGTGTGACAAAATCGTCAGTTGACTTTGTTGGACTAACGGATCAACGACCCAAATCCTAAAATGGACAAATTTAGGACCCAAACGCAAAGACTTACCAAAACTTACGACCCAAATACTAATTAACTCTTTATGAAAACAATGGTTCCTATTAACTTATCAATTCAAAACTCAACCTATGAATGTCTCTGTTTATTACACGTAGAAATTCAATCATCCAATCAATTAAGTTTTTTATACTCATCAAGGCCGGTCCTGCCATACATCCAACAAAATCCTTGCTTGAGGCCACACAAAGAAAATGACCACAAAACTGAAAAATTCCTTCTCGGTTTCAAATAATAAAATAAGGATTTCATGTAAAACTGATAACATATGTATGGCATAATTAAAAAAATATATTTGTAAGGGGTTACTAATTAAAAGAACTGATTTCTGGGGAAAAGAGAAGTGATATTTTGACTTTTGTATTTATAATGGTTTTTCTTTTTTTTGCTTACCGTGGTGCCACAAAAAAGAAATTGGCTTTAGGCCACTAGAAAAGCAGGACCGCGCCTGTTCTTCTACAATAATAATTTTATACTGATTGGTTGTTGGAGTATTACAATTGAAGTCGTCTGTAAGTCAAGTATATATAATAGCCTTTCGTCTTCATTCCTTTATCCAATTTCCTTGATTTTTGTCTTCGATATATAGCACTCACGAGTTTCCCTTCGTATCATCAAATCAAGCATGGTAAAATTCTTAACATATTTCGTATCCGTAAAAAATGAAATCGGGAATGAAATTTAATAAGGATCATAGTTAATCACGTGAAGATCAAAATATAAAAGCATACTAAAAAAAATGTTGCGAGAAATTTTTCCTTGAATTTCCTCCTTCATTATTTCCTAGAAGCTCTTTCCTTTTGGGATAGATATTAATACCAAACAGAGAATAACGTTAGTTGGGTGCCATGTCATTTGAAATTATTATCCATTGGATGGATAACATCTGATGGTTAGAAATTTTGTTAACATGGTTTGTCAAAGCATTTTGTTCACGTATCCCAACCGAAAATTTTATAACCTAACATCTTTTTTCTATTTGTGAACTTTTTGTTTTTCCTCAAAAGTAAAGCATTTAACGAGATTTGGAGGGGGCAGATTTTTAAATTAAATGTACGAGGTCCGACCACATCATAAATGGAGGGGTATTCAACTAACATTTATTTTTGAAAAGGAAAAATTCACGAAAATAGAAATGAAAAAACAATTCAAATAATTAAAAACATGTTTGAATTACAACTTTATTTTTTAGTCCTTATCAGGTTGCATAGATTTATTACAACTAACGGTCGTCGGAAGTAGTTAATTTCATCCACGATTTTCATTTCTTTTCTTTTTTTTTATAGGAAAATTTAGAGTGCCGAAAAAAACACATAAGGCTGATACATATAATTGTTGTTAGAATGACTGTCCATCCTTCCAGCATTGTTCTTACAAAAGAGAGCTACATTAAAGGCATCCATATTTTGAAGTCTATGGATGAGCTTAACATTAACTAAAACAAAAGATATTGGGTTAATTTCCGAATAACTTTCTTCCTCTCCATTGTTACTACATTCATAGAAGCTTAGATGGAATCTTCCTTTGACAACTTTATGGTAGAGAAGTTTGAACCGAATTAGAGTCTCCATGGATTCAACATGTATCTCCATATTTGTGTGCTATATTTCTTTGGCCCATTGGAAAGCTAGGTATGCACCTCCTGTTGCTCCCCCAGCTCCAAAGTGTCCTGGATGTCCTATGGTATCATTGATGTTTCCTGCAAAATCCATCATAGTCAGAGCAGTATAGTAAATCAAGGTTTCAGGATCTTGCAGAGTACATATTTTGATGATCTTCCCATAGTCCAATGGGACATTCTGATTCCGATTGTAGGGAATGATATTGTGTGGCATATTAGAATCTATTTCCTCGGGTAAAAGAGAGAAATCATTCATAATATGCTCTGGCATGTTGTGAATTCTGTTGTAGTTGCAAAGATGTTGTTTAATGCGCATTGAAGTGATAGCCGCATTAGGTTGAATTTTTCTGAATATCAGATCATATCTAGTGATAAGTGCATATTTCACATATATTTGGTGTCAATTCCATGCTAGTAATTGCTATCTTTCTGGTGAATTATTGTATATTACGCTTGTTTTCTTGTATTTGTCTTTCATTAGGTGAATCATCAAAAAAAAAAAAGTGAAAATAGCTACAAAAGTGAAATCACAAGTGAAGAAGGTCCAAAGACCCAGTGGAACTCGTTCAAATGGAGGATTTCTAGTTATCATTTTGTAGATGGAGAGAAGACGAAGTCAATGGCGAAAGAACGAAGTCATTCTGAGTTCGTACGAAGAAGTTATGAGCAAAACAAAGACTTGGAAGACTAGAAGGGCAAAACGTTCATTTCAATGGAAAAGTGCTATCGGAACCTCCTTGTACGTTAAGGGGCAGTCATCCTGTTAAGGGGTGGACTGTTTCAAAGGAACTAATAAAATCAGTCAAGTCAATTACTAAGGGGATGCCACTGATTTAAATAGTGTTAATGACACCAGCCATTTTACTCAGGGGCACTCTGGTCTTCTTCCCTAAAAAGAAGAAGTCGACGGAGGTTTGGTTTCCAGGAACCATTGTCGATGAAGATGGAGTTTGGAGATTAACAGGGAATGGTGATCGATGGAGTTGATCAGAGACTAAAGGAGATGGGTTTTGAGCTCATGTTGGCAGTGATGAAGTTTAGCTCGATCTGGTTGTTGCTGGCAATGATCACGATGGTGATAATGGAACAGAGTTGAAGAAATGGACAGAGGAGAAAGGGATAACGGTACTCGGTAATGATGGCTGCTGCCATTGTTGATGGATAGGAGTTTATGCCATTGGCAGTGATGAGAAGGGATGGCTCATGAAGAGAAAAAGAACTTGATGTAGCAGCGAGAGAGGGAAGAGTTCGAGTTTAAGGGACTGCTGCCATTAATGGCAGTGATAGTGATGATCATGATGGAGAACAGACGACGAAGATGAACTGATGGTTTCTATTATCGATGAATGGAGCTCGAGTATGTATGGGTGGTAAACCAATGATCCTTCTGCTCATCGGTGACGAAGAATGATAGTGTTGAGACTCGAGCTTTGCTGTTGGTGATATAAGATATGGTATAGATACTCGGTAACTGAGAAGATGAGCTTGGCAGTGAAGATGGAACTCGGGGGAGTTTGAGAAAGTTCAGGGAGCAGCTGTGAAACAGAGATGATCTGAGATGAAGCTGCAGTCTCGTGTTTGGATGGAGAGTTACTGACGGTGGAGGCTGGTTAATGAAGAAGAGCTCGATAAACCAGGGACCAAGTCTTGCCAAGTTAACCATGGCTCTTGTGGCCGTGTATGAGGCGTATAGGAAGATGCTAGGAGATGTTTTCGACACCGGCAAGGAAAAATGGATTTGGTTCAGAACCAGTACTTGGCCGAGAGTTCAGTCGATAGAGAGAGTTTAAGAAAAACAAGGAACATGGAGCTAGGGAGAGTTTATCCGTAGGAGGAGTTGTCTTATGCGGTGAATAGTGGCGATTTGCTGTATTCCCTTACAACGAGTTGGATGCATAGCTAGTATCAAAAGAAGACACGTCAGCCTATAGAGTTTCTATTGAATTACAGACCAATCATAAGCTGTGCTTACACAACTATGATGTTCCTGGTTACACCGAAACCGAAGCACATGTTTTCCATAGTTTCAAAACTCTGCTAACCGACTTTGGTTCCTTATCCGACGAGGATATTGCGTGGGCGCAAGATTTATTTCCTTGCCTATATAAAGCCTACGGATGGCCAAGTTTAAAAACACAACTTTGGAGAGTGGGAAAAATACAGAGGGAAGGAGAGAAAAGTTTTTTCAATTTTATATTTTAGGGTTTATCCCTTTAGGGGAAACCAAGATTTTCTTCTCTCTTTTGTAATATGTTTAATTAATTATTTTTTTGATTAGGGATGATTTCAAATTCCTGATTTTTCATAATGGAATTCTGATTCTTTTTACAAGTTTAGTTTAAGTTGATTTTTTTATTGTCGATTATCTATATTGTTTTTATTGTCTAAGATTATTACTGTGTTATTCAACTGACCATTTTAATTAACCTAACGGTAATTCTTCTACTAGTATTGGGATTGGTGATACGTGTAATAGTCACTCAATTTCATATACAAGTAGTACATCGTAAAAGCTGACAGAGGGATTTTGTTAAGCAATTGTGTATAGAGATCAGACTAGTAAGCAGACCGAGCTGATGCGTATGATGCTAGGATCAACCTAATTCACAAAACGTAATGCATTCGATGGGTTACACCTTGAGAGCATATTCATGGTGGCTCAGATGGATAGAATCTGGTAGTCGAGCGCTTCGGTATCCAGTGACAACAGGAATTCCGGGGATAGCAGAGCTTATTGCTATTCTACGTTTGGTGATAATAGAAAATTAACAAGGAATAAACGAGTATTTTATGTTCAATGGCGGCGAATGATTCCTTAATCATCTTTGCTTTCTTTGTTATTTTTTTTATTTTACTTTAATCAAACAATCCCTCCTTTTTGTGTTATTCTTTTATTACAATTTTGCTTATCAAATAACCTATCAATTACACAGCCCTCTGTGGGAACGATCCTTACTACCGTTGTATTACTAGTTAATTAGTGGGAAATATATCGAATTATTTGTTGCACTTACGACACGCATCATCTAGCTTTCCAGATGTACCAGCATAAATGCTGCAGTCTTGGCTGGTCACCCCATTTTGAAACCAGGAATTTAGCCATTCTATGAAGATAGTATTGTTATCAAACTGAGAATTATGGGAGCCAATGATGTCCTGCCAAACTAAAGTTGCAGCAGGGCAGTTTAGAAACATATATGTCATGGTGTCCTTATCCCCACTGTTGCAAATGGTGCATAAGGGATCAATGTAATGCAGTATACTGGCTGTTTTAGCATTAGTGGGGAGAATTCCATGAGCACATTTCCAGATGAAAATTTTATGACTGGAGCCACATTCATGTTCCAAATTTCCTCCCAGTTTCCTGCCATTATATCATTTCTGTAAAGATTGGATCTTTGCTTTATATGGAGCCTTGACTGAGAATTTTCCTGTGTCATCTAGTTTCCATGTTATGTTGTCTTCTTCATTTGGATGGGTCTTCAGGGTAATAATTTCTTGAGAAACAGAGTGACAGAAGAGAGCTTGCACTAGAGTTTCATTCCAGGATCCATTAGGAAGAAGGAGAGTCTCCAAAGTTTCCATATGGTGATGAAAATTTAGAGGTTTAAGAAGTCTTGTTGTTGTGTTTGGGATCCAAATATCTTCCCAAAGTTTAATTCTTCTCCCATTGCCAATTCTCCAGATACATTATTGTTGAATGTTGCTGATGTCTTCTAGAATTTCTTTCCGTATCCATGAATCACCATCTTTTGATTTTATATTCATGTTGAGAACATTCTTGCCCATTAGGTACTTTACATCCATAAGTTTATACCAAAGAGAGTCTTTATCTTGTTCTAACCTCCAGCCAATTTTTGTGATCATAGAACTGTTAAAAAGTTCCATATTCAAGAAGCCCAATCCTCCTAGCTCTTTAGGTTTGCAGACTGCTTTCCAAGCTTTAGGGAAGTAACCTGTTGGATTTTCAATGTTTTTACCCCAGAATAAATGTCTTTGAAGTTTTTTGATGTCTTTGCAGTTTTGCTTTGGGATCTTGAAACAGTTCATTTGATAGATACAAGCAGAAGAAGTGACAAATTTGATAAGAACCTCCCTCCCTGCACGGTTTAGGGGAACATTTTTCCATCTAGACAATCTCAGCTTAAGTTTTTCCACTCCAGGCTTAAAGGAAATGATTTTGCTTCTATGTGTGAAAATGGGTGCACCTAGATGTTTATCATCCAGCTGAAGAATTCTAACACCCATAGTGCTACTGATTTGAGGTATAAGGTTTGGATTTGTGTTTTTGCTGAAGAAGACTCCAGATTTAGTATAATTAATGAGTTTCCCAGAGGAGCTTCCAAAAATCTATAAGATATCCATTATATTTGAGCTTCAATCAAGTTGGATTTCTAGAAGATCATGCAGTCATCAGCAAAGAGAAGATGGTTGATTGATGGAGCAGCTTTGCAGATCTTTATGCCATGTATAAGTCCCAATTCCTCAGCATAGATAAGAGTTCTGGATAAAGCTTCCACGCAGAAAAGAAAGAGATAAGGTGAGAGTGGGTCACCTTGTCTTATTCCTCTGGAGGGTTTGAAAAATTTGTCAAGTGATCCATTTATGAGAACAACAGAAGTTGATGTTGAAATGCATTGCTTTATCTTGTCGCACCATTGCTCATTAAAACCAATTTTTTGCATTATAGATAGAATAAAGGTCCAGTCCACTCCATCAAAAGCTTTTGCCATATCAATTTTGATACTCATACTTCCAGAGTCTCCTTTTTTCCCTCTTTTGGATCTCATGTTGTGTATTATTTCATGAGCAATAGCTATGTTGTTAGATATTTGTGTTCCAGGGATAAAGGCTGATTGGTATCACTACACCAAATTCTAGGATTAGTAACATAAATTCGTAACGGCTTACTGACCTTTACGAAATTCCCGTTTTGAAAAGTTGTAACAGGCTTTGGTCGTTACGAAATTTAAAAAAAATAGTAACAGAGACCAGTCGTTACGAATTTTTTTCATAGGCGTGCCAGCCACACGCTTCGTCAACCTAGGTCGTAACATGTGTATTTGCGCGTGTGTTATTCACATGTGTGGCTTACTTTTTCCGCCCAATATTGGTTCAAGTAGAGGATATTTCTTCCCCCTACTTAGGTATTATTTGGTCTTCCATATCGACCATTCCTTTTCTTCTTCATTTCTCCTCTCCTCCCTCCCAAACCCTAGAGCGACAGCAAGTTTTCTTTACCAACTCTGATTTTTCTCCAGCAAATCGAGTATTGGCGTCGAAGTATGTAAGTGATGGAGAGATTGTTCTAGAAAGATTTTAAAATCAGCAGAAAAACTTGGATCTAGGGTTTCTGTTAGCGATAAAAGTGTTTTGAATGTTTAATCGAGGGTTCTGATTACTGTCTAGTACTCCATTCATTGAAGACATCTACTAATTTGCTTCGGCTAAAATCACCTTCACCTTCCACAAACACACACACAGAGCTCCCTCTCCGCCATAAACCCTAGAAAACCAAAAATTACCTGCAATTTCGTAGCCGAGAAGGAAGAAAAATTCCAATCAAAGATGTCTTCATCAAAGAAGAACCATTACAAAGAGAAGATGATGAATCGCAAAAAGTAAGAAATCCCTTTTTTTCCCATCTTTTTCTGTTCTGGGTTTTATTGATGAAATTGAGAATTAGGGTTTTTTTTATGATTGAATTTGTTTGAAATTTGATAGGGAGAAAGATAGAGGAGGTGAAGAGAAACCAGAACAGCCTGAATTGCCGAAATACCAAGACAGAGCTAAAGAAGGAAGAGAAGATCAGAATCCTGATTATGAAGCATCTGAATTGGGTTCCTTTCGTGTTGTTGCTCCTCCTGATGCTGTTGATCTTAGACATGAAGATGCTATGAAGATATCGATCGAGAATTCGAAGTATCTCGGAGGTAATTCGTGTTTTTGATTATTGTCAGTTAGATTCTAATCCTGTGCAATGAGCGGCGAGATTGTGTGAAATTCGTAGCTATAGGTGTTGGAGAGATGGTTAATTGTATGCCCAATTTGTATTGAGTGGTGGTTGTTTATGGTTTGTAGGTGATGTGTAACATACACATTTGGTGAAGGGATTGGATTATGCGTTACTTAACAAGGTGCGTAGTGAGATTAAGAAACCATAAGCGTGAGAGGAAACTGATGGAAAGACTAGGTTCTTATTTACTTATGGCTTCAAATTGTTTTGCTTCATATTTATACAGGGAGGTGAAATCTATGATGCAATGCTGAACCAAACAAATCTCTCAGACAATAATAGTAAGTTCTATGTGACTCAAGCTCTTGGCATAGTTTCTTCTTCTCCTTCATCCTCGTTTATTTCTGTTGTTCTAGTTCCCGTCTTTCAAATGTATGGTTCTTGTGTACTGGGCAGAATCAAGTCTCGTGAATGTGGTATAAATCTTTTCCCTAACTTTATCTGTGCTATTATAAACTAATGCAGAATCAGACGGTGGTGGAGATTTCATAGTTTTCACTAGATGGGGTCGAGTTGGAGTTAAAGGACAGAACAAGTTACAGGGACCTTTCACCTCCAGAGATGAAGCTATTCAGGAATTTGAAGAAAGATTTTATGCAAAGACAAAATCTGTGGTCTGAGCGCAAGAATTTTGTTTGTCAGCCGAAACCTTACACTTGGTTGGAAATGGATTACGAAGAAACCGAAAGTGAATCAGTTGTAAGTTTATCTCAGTATGATGCAGCAACGGATGATTGAAATAGGTTAGTAGTGTTTACCTCTAAACAACCAGCTCATAAACCAATTATACTATCATATCATGATATACGCCTTATGTTCTGCTTGTCCACCTTGTTAGTGCTTATAGTCATTGTTTTCCTGTGCGAATTTGTACCAACTTTCGTAACTTTTCAGGATACGACGCTGAAAAGTTGCCTCTTGGTAAGCTAAGCAAATCAACCATTTTTAAGGTATGCCGTTTGATTAGTCACTGAACAATATACAAAAAAAGTTGCCTAAATCAAATTATGATCTCACATGTTTGCCTGTTTTTTTTCCTTCTTTTGTTTAACCATCTCGAATTTGAGCTCGTTTAACCATCTCGATTTGAACTCTTGCAGGGATATAATGCATCAGTGCCAAGCGTGATAGGAAAACACTTGAGCAATTGACTGGGTAAGGTTCTGAATGTGTATTTGCTGAATAACGTTTACTTTTAAAATAATAGTTTCAGTATTGACTTATTGTTAATCTTTTACTTTTCATTATTCTCTGTTGTTTCATTGCAGAGCTTTCTACTCTGTTATCCCTCATGACTTTGGTTTCAAAAAGATGTGTAAGTTTCGTTTTGGCCAGAATTGCATTTTCTTTTTACATGTAACCTTTTTTTCCTATCTCTTTAACCAGATAATTTTACAAGTTACATACTGCAATATATGGTTTTATGTTCCAAAATTTGACGCTTTTGTATTCCAAATTTTCTATCATCATTTCATAATGTGGCTACACTTTTTTACAGGACATGGTATTTCTTGACTACTCATACAAAAAAACATTCATATTACACTGTTGATATAGTACAATTATTTAGGGTATCTAGGAAGTGTGGAGATGAAAGTTTCAGAAAGGTACATGAACGTTACAGATAGAAAAATTTGATGCTCTTCTGTAATTATTCTGTTTGTGTGTGTAGGCTGATGTTGTGCTTGCTTTTATCGGGTGGGGTGTTTTACTGAGTTTGTTGTTGGTGGTGTCCAGATTTGCGAAGGAAGAGCATGCTGTGACTATTCGTACCGCGACTGCAAAGGTGTGTTTGTCCTGCATAGGATGTGATGAACTTTTTGTTTGTATTGGTTTTATAGTTACGGTAGCTTAGGATGGGAAGGAGTTGTATTTATTTGGTTTCTGATATTGATTTCCTGGTTGTGCAGTCAGTGTATCAATGGATTGTCAAGCCACGGACTACTGTCAAGTTGAATAAGATGTTTCTTCCTGGTCGAATGTCATTTATCTTCAACATGGTAATAATCTTTTGCACATGCTCTTTAGATTTTTATAGAACTTCTGATGCCCGTTATTGAGATTGGATTTTTCGTATGACAGATGGGTTGCGAAGTGTCTTGAACTGATTTATATGGTAGTTGTTTTCCTTGTGGTGTTTTGTATATGACCTAGAGGCTAACTGGTGCTTTATATTTTCAGGTTCCCTATAGTGGGTCATGGAATTACAACATTAACGGAGTGAAGCATAACACTAATCTGATGTGTGGGATAAAGCTGGGATCGATGGTGACACTGAGAATATCAGCTTGTAAGTCCTTTATGATTATATCATACTTAACTATATACTCTTGTGGGCGTGGATTGACGCTACTGACATATTTACATCATACTTAACTATGTGGTTCTTGATAACATCTTGTTTATAGTACCGATATCCTTTGCTTTGCCTCATCTAATTCACATATCTTGATTGCAGGTTTGGTGGGATACCTTCTCTATCACGAAAGGGTTTGAATCTCCTATGGCATGGAAGTCGCCTTGGCTTATGAACTATATATGAACTGATTGGCATCTGATTGTTGCTTTTCAATGCTGTAAGTTTTATAAGTTACAATGTAGGATGTTTCTATGAACTCAGCAAATTTTTTAACTTAATATTTGATACTTCCAAGAATTTTGGTACTTGGAAGAATTTATGTTCCTTGATTGAAAGTTATATGGATTAAGTAATTAACCGAGTCTGATTATATGAATGTGACGCGACTGTGATGGAATGAAAAGGGAAGGCAAGTTATTGGAATTCCGGTGTATATCCGGCTGAAAATGAACTTCCGGTTAATATTGACTAGGTCAAAATTGGTCGTATTGACTGATTTTGACCAGGTCAATGTTAACTAGCAGTAATTTTTGGCTGTTACAAAAAAGTTCGTAACGGGTTGCACGTGTTACGACTGACAATTTACAAAATTTCGTAACGGCTGACGCCTGTTACGACTCGCCACGTAGTAACGGCTGCTGCCTGTTACAAAGTCCTTTACAACCCGAAATCTGTAACGGCCGCATTGCCGGTACAAAATAAATGCAACACCCCTTTTGAAACAGGCGAGAGCCGTTATAACCCCTTTTAGTAACGGATCACTTCTGTTTCTAATCCCAGAATTTGGTGGGGGTATGATTTTGTTGAGATGAAGTTTCATTCTCTGGGCTTTGAGTTTTGATATGATTTTATAGGTTGTGTTACAAAGGCTTATGGGTCTAAAGTGGCTTGGAGAGGTAGGATTGTCAATTTTGGGGATGAGGGATATGAAGGTAGAGTTCATTTCTTTGAGTGAGTGGCCAGAGGTGAAGAAGTGTTGTACCATTTTGACAACGTCATTTCCTACTATTTCCCAGTTGGATTTGAAGAAGTTTGGTGGAAACCCATCAGGACCTGGGGCTTTGTCACTGGCTATACTGAAGAGGATGGACTTTATTTCATTGTGATCAGGTTGTCTGTTGAGCATACTGTTATCAGCAGAAGTTATGATGGTGGGTATGAGATTGATGATTTCTGGTGAGATGTTTATGGTTTCAGCAGTAGCCATGGTGGAGAAGTGTGTAGTGAAACAGTTCTTGATTTTTTGATAGTCAGTGATCCATTCTCCTTTTTCATCTTTTATTGAATCAATCTTGTTTCTTCTAACTCTAATTTTGGTAGCTCTGTGAAATTAGTTTGTATTTTGATCTCCTATATTTATTAGTTGATCTCTACTTGTGGTTTTCCAAAAAATTTCCTTTATGTCATGCCAAGATTTGAGTTGTTTCCTTGCATCAGCTAAAGCATGTCCTCTATCAATCTTGAAGTAGTTGTTGTGGAGCCAGTTTTGTTAGATCATAGCTCGGTTGAACTCACCAAGCGTTGGTATGTCAAGTTTGGTTGTCATATTTTAGTGAGCCAAAACTCATTTAAAGAGTCGCTTGATTATGTACTAGAGTCAATTTCATATAGGTTAGCTTGAAAGTATTAGGATATGAGACATTACAAGTATTGCGAAGACTTAAAGAAGTGAAGAATTAAGGATCTACAACGACAACATCATCCTCCCACTTGAGGTTAGTGATATTTAACTTGAATTGTTTCATTCCCTAACGTATCTTTCAAGTCGTGCATATTGAAAACAAAACTGTGAAGCATGAATGATTATACTCTAGTTAGACATAGTATTAAGGAATACAATACGAGGTTTATTGTTTAACCATTAAACTTTGTAGATAAGACATCGTCATAATCGTTTGAATGCTATTATGATTATGTATGGGTATAAGGTGAAGATTTCATCCTAGGAAACAATGTTTTACATTTGTTTTAAGGAAGTAAATTCATGAACTTGTTTTGTGAATCAAAATAGAAATCATCAGGCATTATTGGTATTGTTATTCATTGCATATATTATGAACTACCAATATGTGTGATTAGTATGACCGCTCATGACTTATTTATGTTCTTGGTAGAACTATTCACAAAGGCCCGACTTTTGTATTGGTATGACTTTTATTAGTGAAACTGATCTTAAGTAATCACCTGAGATGGTATGATCGATTTAGTGTTATTGGTATGACCAACTCTGGGTAAAGGGGAATCGATCCTAGTAAGAGGTGCAACCTATCACAAAGGGGAATCGATCCTTGTATGAGGTGCAACAACTTTTTTAGCAGAAAGGGGAACCGATCCTATGGACATGTGCAGCAAGTACAAGTTAGATACCATATATATATATGGGGAACCGATCCTAGTACCTAGTTAACCGAATTTTGGAAAGCTAGTGTGACTATGCACAATACTCACATGAAGGTATAACCGAAACTTGTTTTGGTAGAACCGTGAAACCCATGATTTGTGATTGAGTGTTCTTGATCAATCACATAGTTCTTGAAAGTCAGATGAACCAATTCTAAACTTGTTTGGAAGTGTGGAAAATCAGTTTCAAGATTGTAAGTATGAAAGAGGACTTACAAAGTAAAGATGTCGACATACTTTGAACATGTGCAGTAACGTTTATCTTTAATTATTCAAAGTTATTCCTTAATAGCTAAAGGAAGAAAATCCCGGATCGAATAAAATAAATTGAGAATCTTTTATTTAAGGTTTTTAATTTTATTTTTGGAAAATGAAAAGTAATGTGTATTTGCTAGTTGGAGATTTTCTAAGATATGTTCAGTCATTATTTTGGACAAAGCATTTCCAGGAATTATGGAAACAGAATCTGGAATATATTGCATATCTGAGAATATTTTCGGTTTTGGAAATTCCTTTGTGTCCGAACTTCTTTACTCTATAAATACGAAAGTTTGCATTTCGAGCAAACTAATCCTCGTACAGCAAGAACTATCTCAGTTGTGCTGCTATTGGTAAGCCGCCTATTCGGAGAGGAGAGTAACCTAATTAGGCGAAATCTCTTACGGCCGCTCAGTGGGATTGAGAAGCTCTATTGGTATCTTTGGTGGGAAACTAGATAATTGTAGTTTATCTTTTGTTTTCGATTGATTTGATTTACTAACGGTGGTTGCACTTTGATTGCACCTAGTTTTTTATGCTTGAGAATCCTCTCTTCTGATATATGATTCACTCAAACTAGATCGAAGTTTCGACGGGTATCTTTAGACTGTTTGTAGATCTAAAGACGTCTTGTGATAATGCATTGTTAACAGACTACGTTCTGTGCGTGATTCATCACAAGAGATTCAATTTGATTGTGTACAGGTGTTTATTGAAGATCTAAGAAGATTTGAAGACAAAGAAGACTTTGAAGATTTATGATTTGGGATTCATAATCTTTGGTGTGCACAATACTTGTTTCGGTAAAAGAGGATCCAACTATAATCGGTTAATCCTTTTGGTTGATTAGATTGATTAGTTGTGTATATCGGCATCAATACAATTCTTTGTGATTAAAAGTATTGATTGCAAATCTTAACAATTACTTCGGTAGTTGATAATAAGATAGATCTAAGAACCTAACGAAGGAGTTTATTGAGATAAACAGAAGAGCCTTTGTCGAACTCACATCACTTGGTTGAAAAGAGTTGATACCAAACAGATTTGTTGTTCCTTTACTGTTTGGAATACGAACCAAAGGAATTGTTCCAAGTACGTGACTTATTACAGGTCGAAGGCGTTGGAATAAAGACGGAACTAGGTGAACTATAGGTTTAGTTGCTTGGTCTCAACTATACGAAGTTGGTTTGAATTTGTATAGCGGCTTAATCATGAGAGTATTCAATTATGGACAAGGTCCCAGGGTTTTTCTGCATTTGCGGTTTCCTCGTTAGCAAAATCTTGCTGTGTCATTTACTTTTACTTTCCGCAATTATAATTGTTATTATTATAATTTAAAGTAAATTACACAAACATTAATTCCTATTTACTTGATAAGTAATCCTATTGTGTTTGGTTAAGTCCGAACCTTTTATCAAGTTGTGGATGGTGGATTTTAGTTCAGGGCTAAAATTATAAAACATGTATTTAATGCGCTGTCACCCTGCAAAGGGTAAATCCGTTTAAGAAGTGATGAGTGCAAAAAACCTCTTCGCTTTGATTGAAGCAATTCAATATGAATATATACATGAAATTCACTCAGAATGGTGGGTGCAATGGAAATCCCAAATATTCTGTGAAATTCTATGTTTTATTAGCATTATCAATTAATGCATGATTTTCCTAGTATTTTCCGTGCTATGTTCTCAGCCGAACTCTCATCATTGACATGGCATGACGATTAAGTGTTCACTCTCAGCAGAGTAGCATGAATCTCCCGAAGTGCCAATATTAAGATACGCATGAAATACCCACAAAGACTACATCACTCTCTGACAAAGAGAGTCTCGTATTGACGCACTTTTGATTAAAGACAGCTCGATCGAACATGTTTAATTTCCTTAAGGGAAATCTTGACTGTCCATATCAGTCTTAGAAACGATCACGGCCACACAATTTGGCCGCACAATCTAACAAGCCTAGCCAAACCTTGGAAGGAATAGGTAATCATCGTGATGACCACCGTCGGGCCCACTAATACCCTGACCGACCGGCCCTCACCCATACGTCTCCCGACGTTGTCAAACGCCAACCCTATGCAGGGTGGTCGCGCTGTTTGGAGAAGCTCGATCGAGCATGGACTGTCCAAAACAGTCTTAAAAAAATCGCAACCGTCCAACTTTGCCAGCCTGGTTGGACGGCTTAGATTGCTTCCCAAGTGATTAGGGAAGTGCTAGAACGCACACCGGCGGCCCCACTTTTCCCTCACTTGATCGGTTTTCCCACGACAAGGCTATAGGGAAAGAAAACTCTTTCCCAAACTATAGCATGCGCGATGCTTTTAAACCCTAATTTTGGGTCGCGGAAGTACGCTAGGGTCTTAAATCGATCACAACCATCCAACTTATCCAGCCTATTTGGATGGTTTAGATCGTATTTTGGACCATCAGGAAGGTGCACATAAGTTCACCACCAACCCAATATTGTCCCCACGTGATAGATTTCCTCAAGGGAAGTCAACGGCATGCCAAACCTCTTGGTCAAACTCGCGTGGACGTGGCTGTATCAAAACCCTAATTAGGGTTTACGACAACGTGCTTCTGTCGTAAATTGATTACGACCATCCATCTTCGCCAGCCTAAACGGATGGTGTAGATATAGATTCAAGTGGTAACAAAGGTGTTAACATGTCCACCATTGGCCCACCTTTACATGTGACCGGCCATCCTGTGAAAACCAGGGCCAGATACCTCGAAACGCACTCCCAAAGGGTGATAGGTCACACGGCCTTCAAACCCTAATTTGTGCTTTGCGGTAATGTATTTCTGTCTCAAATTCATCGTGACCATTCATCTTCGCCAGTCGAATTGAGTGGCCTAGATCTGATTTTGATGAACCAAGAGGTGTAGACATGAACGCCGGCAGCATGCCTCCATGCATGCCTGATCGGCCCGTGTGGATTAGCAATCAGTGCTTAGGATTCAGTTGGCCAAAGTAGGGACGACGCATGGTCCCTAAACCCTAAATTTCATCAACGACAATGCATAACTGCCGTAAATCATCTTGTCCATCCAACTTTGCATGCATAATTTGATGATGTAGATTTATTTCCAGCAAACCTGCAAAGCAGCATGACAACCACCGGCCACCTCTCTTCCACAAAGAGTAATCGACCAAGTGATGGCTTGTTTACACAACTTTCAAATGATCACCCAAAGGTAGTCTGGCATGCTTCCTTTTTAAGACGCTCAATCCGCGACTTATCCAATCAAGTTTTAAAACAACAATGCTTCATGCATATCGATTGTTTTGAGCTGCTTGCTTAAAAGCGATGCATCACATGCATCGAGCATGTATGATATTTTATGAATATCAATTCCATAAATAACTTAGTTATTTAACTTAGCATCGTATGTTATTTTTTGCGGAAAGTCCCATGACTTGACCCGCTCACTCGAGACATCAAACATGTCACAAACTGGGGGATACTTACTTGGGTATTGGTCTGGAGGTTTACAGCGTACGGCGCGCAACGCGCTCATTACGAGAACGTGTCAGGAAATGACGGACGGTTAACAGTGATGAGGGAAGGGGGCAAAGGTGTGATCGTGTGACAATCACCATCCCTACATGACCCCACTACTCCATCACTTAACTTCCTAAACTTACTACGAGATGAGGATTGCGCTCAAATGACTTGTATAAATAGGTTCTTCGACCTATTTCCAAACAACACGAGAAACCAAGTTGTTGTTAACACCGTATCCAGAAACACCCAGAACTGATAGCTTACATTATGCAAGCCAGTTCAACATTCTGATACAAGTTATAAACAACCAACACCTTCACAATCTCAACACCTTCTTCGCTTCCCTCCCTAAGATCAATCTCATCTCTTTCACTTTGTGACCGAAGCAAGTCTGGAACGGCCATTTCTTGGTTTAGGCCAGAATTGTACAGATTGATCTCTCGAATCTAAAGTACTCCCGTGCAGTGCATTTTTTTAGGGTTTAGATTCGTTTCTCATCCATACACACCCAAATTTACCAAAACCAGCAGAAACAGTTTTCACCCATACACAGTTTCTCAATATTCATTCCAGTTTTCTCAATTTCGAAAGAGTAGATCTAAGATCCAATTCAATCATTAAAATCAATTTAGGTTAAACAACCAATTTCAATTCCGGTGTTCCATTCGCGCTTCACGAAAATGATCTTTCAAGCATTGCCTTGGATAGTTGAGCACCAGTAAATCTCCCATATGAAACGACCAGAAAGCCGCATGGAGACACAAGACGTGACTACTACTTAGAGGAACGCAGCAGCTTCTCTCGAGATCCGGATGGAGCAACCGCCTTTTCTACAATACCACAAGTTTTGTATGGAGCAAGCCAGAAATGCCTCAAAGGGTCCACACCCATGAAGACGAAGTGAAGGTTCGCGTAGCCGTTCCAGTATGGAGATAGTCGACAAAAAATTCAACACCAGTGGAGTCCTAGGGAGGCACCTGCAGAGGTCACAAAAGAAAAGGTCTATCTCTATTCCACCACTACTACCAGTTTAAGGTCGGGAGTATCCGCTATCACTTCATCAACAAAATGTGTAGATCCAGAACATGGCGTAATTTCGAGAATTTGTACATCTACAATAACAATGGAGGCTTGACACATCTCCAAATCATCATAAAGGGTTCGCCTATTTTGTCAGCCCGGACGAAAACGAGCCCGGGACATCTTCAGATCTACTGGTGCCGACACTTCAAGGAAGCATCCTCAAGAAGATAGCGATGTCCGCATCATCATGTCGAGAAAGAATCCGCAGCTTGGGATAATCACTCTGTCAGACTTAAGAGGAATGCTTTAGCGAAACAGCGAACATCCAAATGATTATGTCAAGAGGTCCCGAATTCAGGAACTGGAGGGTCACGATCCAAATGTGACTGAACAACAAGTGGTGTAATTATGCGTCAATAGGATGGTACCTGTCAATCGTGCTTTGTCGAAGAATCTGCGCTTTCAGACATCCTCTGAACTCCGTGAAGCTACTAAACGCTCAGTTGCGACAACACATGCCCCGCTAGAAAGAACAAGCCTGCCAGTAATGAAGAGGCTCACGATGTTCGTGGAAGCATACATCTCACCAACAGGCAATACAACCTTCAGCCTTCTGTAAGAAGTTTCGCTGAAGCAACAAGAGGAAAACCACCGAGATACAACATCCTGCGCGTCCAAAATCTCCAACTCTCCAGTACCGCATGCACGACTGCCACAATGATGAAACAACATCCCATATCTGGCTCGACGGCAGCAACATCAATGAGAGACGCTTTCAGAATTTCGTCTCCCGTAGAAGAAGTAGTTGCGTTACCAAAGGAGATTGCACCTGGGACTCAAGAGTTACATACAGATTATCCATGTCAAGAGATTCATCATATTTGCAGAGCCTATTAGTTAAGTTATTCGCATGAAGGAACTTCCCTACTCCTCAAAGACACAATCCAAAGATGATAATGGCAAAGGAGTATGACTGGGGACTGCTTAGCACTGCCCATCTCAAAGATGTTGAATTTAGAGAGATGCAAGCACGCTATCATTATGATTCCAAGATGTCCAAAGACGAGGCTATACTCAAGAGAGCAGGCGTATTGTCAAAGACCAGCGATATTCCTGTACATCTATGAAACACAACGGAGACGTAAAGACGGCCTCATGAGCCCAGCGTGGAAATATCTATCAAGTCGAAGTCTCAATGGATACTCGTGGGCAGGGGACTGTCTCCCTATTTTCCATGAGGCAACATCAAGGAAGTTATCGGCTCCATCATTAGCTTCTCCCTCTAATAATGAGACAAGCTCTACCACTATATGAAGACTGCCAAATTCGTGCCCGTAGCTATCATGCCTCTCCCTTCCAGTCTCTTCTGATCACAGCTACTGCCAAGAATCGTTGTTGCTCATTTTTTGATACCAGCCCGAGCTTCACCGTAGAAACAACCACTACGGACAGAGGTAATCCGAACTTCTGCATATTTTATTTTCCCATGGAGAAATAATAGAGTCACGGAAGCGATATGGAGATATCTTTATTATGGTAAACCCACTGACCATACAAGATAAAACCATATAAATCACACTTGGGGACTGAGGCTCAGCATGAAATTTCTTCGCCATCAGTTAAGGACTTCTTCAACACAAGAGAGATGGTCAATCAAGGAGCATGTAATTCGCAAGGAAAATTAAATTGAAGAAGAAGCCGCTTCAACGCTCTCTCCAGAAGAAGCTTCTTCAACGCTCGCCAGAAGAAGCCGCTTCAACGCTCTCTCCAGAAGAAGCCGCTTCAACGCTCGCTAGAAGAAGCCGCTTCAACATTCTCTCCAAAAGAAGCCGCTTCAACGCTCGCCAAAAGAAACTGCTACAACGCTCGCCAGAAGAAGCTGCTTCAACGCTCTCTCCAGAAGAAGCCGCTTCAACGCTCGCCAGAAGAAGCCACTTCAATGCTCTCTCCAGAAGAAGCTGCTTCAACAGTCACCAGAAGAAGCCGCTTCAACTCTATCTCCAGAAGAAGCCGCTTCAACGCTCGCCAGAAGAAGCCGCTTCAACGCTCTCTCCAGAAGAAGCCACTTCGACGCTCGGCGTAAGAAGCCGCTTCGACGCTCTCCAGAAGAATCCGCTTCAGCGCCCTCAACGCTCTCTCGAGGATCCGCTTCAACGTTTGCCCCAGAAGCCGCTTCAATAACTCAGCGAGCCACACAGACCAACCGCATGAGGTCGACCACATCACCTACTTAGAACTCAGTGACGCCTAACCAAGGCCAGCACGAAGCTGCACATCAACAACCAGCCGACAAAGTCAGATTCGATGTTTCTAGATTTACAATTTCCTCTGAGAGGGATACATGGGATGCCAAAAGTTTAGATACAATACAGATCTATCAAGAGCGACTCCCGCCTATTGGTCAACAAATGACGAATCCAAAAGGCTGCCGCCTTCATCAATTCGTCATCTACCTTACAGGAAAATACAGTGGAAGTACATCTTTCAAAAGAAAATAAGCTCGGGATAATTACACCTGGGGACTACCATCACATGATACCTTCACGTCCCTCAACCGGTTTATTTCTAATATCAGCATCATCACTGTTGAAGCTTTACGAGCCGCAGAAATTTCTAAGATAGAGACGTACATGTGCATCAAAGACTCCAAAAGTACAAGTTGGAGATATTTTCACATATCCAGCCACGCCATCAAATGATGTCTCTTGGAACGAAGTCCTTGAAGATATCCTAAAAGCAGCCTGCTTCAACATTGAGACGGTGGCGCAGTACTCAGTGACAAAGGCAACATGAATAAAGGCCAATGGCGCCTTCACTAGAGTCCTCTCCAGAAGCTGCTTCGACGTCCTCTTCGGAAGCCGCTTCAACATCCCCTCGAGCCGCTTCAACACGCTTTCCGGAAGCTATATAAACGTTCTCTTTGGGAGCTGCTTCAAAATCTTTTTCAGAAATTGCTTCAGCAGCCTTTTTAGGATATTCCTCATGATAGGGATCGTACTTCCTCATGATAGGGCTCGTCCACATCAGAGTCGAGGATTACGACATCGTCATGAATGGTTTGATCCCAACTAGCTATATGCCTAATCTACCTGGGGCCAACCGACATCATGCTAGAGGAACACTCACCTGGACGCCTCTTGAACGTGACATGTTCCAAGGACAGGACGACCCATCTCTCCTAGTAACATCTAACTTTGTCTCATAAGTTTTATCTTTATTTGTCACCATCTAGTGCTTACCCCGTAATAGTGTAACTATTACGTGCTAAGCAGGGTACTTAATGTTGATGGTGAATTTTAGTTCAGGGATAAAATTATAAAACCTGTATTGAATGCGTTGTCACCCTGCAAAGGGTAAATCCGTTTAAGAAGTGATGAGTGCAAAAAACCTCTTCGATTTGATTGAAGCAATTCAATATGAATATATACATGAAATTCACTCAGAATGGTGCGTGCAACGGCAATCCCAAATATTCTGTGAAATTCTATGTTTTATTAGCATTATCAATTAATGCATGATTTCCCTAGTATTTTCCGTGCTATGTTCTCAGCCGAACTCTCATCATTGACATGGCATGACGATTAAGTGTTCACTCTCAGCAGAGTAGCATGAATCTCCCGAAGTGCCATATTGAGATACGCATGAAATACCCACACAGACTACATCACTCTCTGAAAAAGAGAGTCTCGTATCGACGCACTTTTGATTAAAGACAACTCGATCGAACATGTTTAATTTCCATAAGGGAAATCTTGACTGTCCATATCAGTCTTAGAAACGATCACGGCCGCACAATTTATAAAGACGGGATACATACTGTTGTATTGGTCTAGCGGTTTACAGCGTGCGGCGCGCAACGCGCTCATTACGAGAACATGTCAGGAAATGATGTACGGTTAACAATGATGAGGGAAGTGGGCAAAGGTGTGATCGTGTGACAATCAACATCCCTACGTGACCCCACTACTCCATCACTTAACTTCCTACACTTCCTACGAGATGAGGATTGCGCTCAAATGACTTGTATAAATAGGTTCTTCGACCTATTTCCAAACAACACGATAAACCAAGTTGTTGTTAACACCGTATCCAGAAACACCCAGAACCGATAGCTTACATTATGCAAGCCAATTCAACATTCTGATACAAGTCATAAAAAACCAACACCTTCACAATCTCAACACCTTCTTCGCTTCCCATCCTATTATCAATACAATCTCCTTCACTTTGTGACCAAAGCAAGTCTGGAACGGCTATTTCTTGGTTTAGTCCAGAATTGTACAGATTGATCTCTCGAATCTAAAGTACTTCCGTACAGTGCATTTGTTTAGGGTTTAGATTCGTTTGTCATCCTCACACACCCAAATTTACCAAAACCAGCAGAAACAGTTTTCACCCATGAACACAAGTAAACATACTTCGTTATTGTATTATATCGATCTTGTATCCATAGACGATCACACGAAGTGTGAACCGATTTGTTTTATTGTCTCGACTCAGTCCATAGACAATCACTTTCGGAGAAAGGACTTATAGGTGGAATTTTTTTAGATTGAGGTATATTTGGGTTCCCTAGAATTATCAATCACCTCACAATAATCTTAATCGACGCGGCGAAAGAAGATATTGTGGAATCATAAACGATGATACGAAGATGTTTGTGATTACTTTTATACCTTGCCTATAGGAGATATCAATCTCAAGACAAACTTTACGATTGTAATCGTACAATAAAATATGCAAGATAAGATTACATAACTACGAGAAAGTAGTATCGGTCTGGCTTCACAATCCCAATGAAGTCGTTAAGTCGTTAACCTGGTTTACAAGAAGAAATCTAAGGTTAAAGGAGAATCGACTCTAGCCAATACAACTAGTATCACACGTAAGGTGTGGGGATTAAGTTTCCCAGTTACTAGAGTTCTCCCTTATATAGACTTTCAAATCAGGGTTTGCAATCAATATTAGTTTGGTAACAAAGCATTCAATATTCACCGTTAGACGAAAACCTGATTAGATTCAAGATAATATCTTTCAACCGTTAGATCGAAAACCTACCTTGTCACACACAAATGAAATGTATGATTTTAGGTTTGTGTAACCGTACCCAAACATGTACATACGTTGGTTCAACAATAGTTAACCAAATGGTTAGCCATATGATCACTTTCATATTAACTATATTCTTCTTTACCATAACTAGTTCAAATGACTCAAATGAACTAGTTAGAGAGTTGTTCAATTTCTTAGACATTATAGAAGTATACAAGACACAATCGAAGAAAATACGATTTGATTCACTCGAATCGATTCATGAACTTTATAGCCACGGTTTGCAAACTTGCATTCCTTAGTTTATATAAGTTTAAGTTCACGAATAATCGTCTTTAGAAATAACCAACTCAAGTACGCGGACTTAGTTCGCGGACTTAAGTTCCCGGAAGATTTTACAAATTCCAGCAAATTTTCTCGGGTCGAGAACCTCCGACAATTTGCGGACTGAGTTCGCAGACTGGTTTTCCGGTTTTCCTGATCAACAAAGTACGCATACTTTGGTTCAAGGAATAAGGACTTATACATATATGTGCTACCACACAATGCTTATATCCAACATTGGTTATATATTCTAAACTCTCATTTCAATCATTGAAACATTCTTAGAGGACGTTATATAGTTGTTATTCAGAAACCATTTTTCGTCAAAGCCATTTTCAAGTGATTGAAACTTAACATGACTTTTCGTCACTAGGTAAAGATGAACTTGGCCAAAGAGAAAGCTTACCAACACATATTTCGAGAAAAAGATAGGCGAGATAAACTCGGCTCGAAATAGCAAATGTGTATAATCAAAGTCTATATAGTAAAATGACTTTTGTGTCAAGATAGGAGATATAGTAGATAGACTTTTAAGTGATAGATAAGTTCAAGTCTCCACATACCTTTTAGTCGATCAAGTTCCACCAGTTCATTGAGTAGTTCTTCATCTTGTATGATGATCACCATGGAGTTCTTGAGCTCAACTACACTTTATATCCTAGTCCGGGACTTAGCTATAGTAGAATAGAAATCAAGACTTATAGTTTTGATCACTAACATTGAAAAACATGCTTGAGATAGCAACGCATGCGAGTTCGACCGAGCAATGCTCTAACAATCTCCCCCTTTGTCAATTTTAGTGACAAAACTATTAATACATATGGAATACGAAAATAAAAAATACACTTTTGTAGATCCCATTCCACATGCCTAATCTTCAACATTACTCGAAATATTCGTCATTTCCAAGTACTCCAATGATTCTAAAGGTTGTAAGTTCAGCATCATCGTTGTTGAAAATACGTAGCTATAACAATGAGAAAACAAAATTCTCAATCATTGTTTTATTGTGTCATAGTATGATTATGTAGTATCAAAGTTCAATTGTATCACAACTTCGACCATAATACTATGGTGATATGTATCACTCTCCCTTAGTCAATACCCCATCTCACATGGAAACCACTCCCCTTTACATAATGATCCGAAAACCATATGTATTTGTAGTGTGAACTACATATTAATTCTCCCCCTTTTTGTCAATAAAATTTTCAAAGGTACAAGAAGGGGATCCTAATGAAAATTTCCATAGAGACATTTCATGAACAAAAAAAATCACATATCAACTTATTTAGATGCAATCATATAGACGAAGCTAAATGCTTTCATCAAGGAGTTTATAAAGATACAAGATAACCCCTATAATATTCCACAGCCGCACTCCCCACAAAGATTTGGAAATTAAGCACAAGTTCAATTAATAACTCTCCCCCATAATATGTCATTCTCGAAAGAACAACAAGAGCGACCTTAATTTCGTAAGAAAATAAGAATTTCTTTGGACATAACAAATCACATACGAATATGAATTTGAATCCAATTAACACTAAATTCAATTAACCACAAGAGAACCCATGATTAAATAAATCGGAAATGCGCAACATAAGAAAATTTACGGAGCCGCACAGTACATACATAAAAATATGGATAAGGGAAGATCAATACTGCGGAATAGACAATGATTCATTCTATTTTCCATCACTATTTGCACAATGACATACAATAGACATAATCCTCGTAAACAAAAGTTCATCCTATCTTGCATCAATAATGACATAATAAGCTTCAAACTTTTGTGATGTCAAAAACTCATTCATTCTTTTATCAATACATGCATATCGACTTACGAAAGACTTAACTTTTGAAAAGGTATGGGACAATCAAAGTTCACGGACGCAAACACACATATCCCATAACATATTGCAATATATAAAACCATAAAGATTAATACTGCTAAAATCAATCTTTGTCCTTAGAAGGTAGAATCAATCTTTTCCGCATGGATTTATACCAATAGTGGTTACCAAAAGCGTATAAAATATTTTCTTAACAAATAAGAACATACAAAGTCATTAAAGACCATGCATAATAGTTCATATAAGATTATTGTGAACATTCAAGAATCCCATAGCAATGCGTACTACTGCACATTCTTGAATTTCCTTCTTTGTGATTCACCAACATCGTTCTCGTAAAAGCTATAAATGAGCTTAGAAGAGAATTACTCCAAGAATCCAAGTGCCCAAGTCCAGTAGAACAAGTGCGATGAAATGGAGCAAAACACTCAAAAACAAGATACGGGACAAAGACCAAGCTCAACTCATTCACATTTAGAATTTATCATCATTATTTTGAAGATAATTCAAAGAGGAAGAGAATGCAAAAAGAATGAGGTCATTCCGAGTTCGGACGAAGAAGTTACGGCCAAAACAAGTTTACCGAATATCGACGTCAAGTATGCATACGAGTTTTCAAACGAATTTTCGTATCCTGGAGCAGTATGCAAACGGGTATGCATAACTAAACCCCTGGATTTTCATTTTAAATGATGATATGCATACCTGGTATGTGTACCATGTAGTCCAAACATCCCGAACTATTATTTTCAAACCTAAATATTTAAGAACCTTAAACACAGATCAAGTTAGGTAGAAAAGAACGATAAGAAAGGTACGTGAATCATTATAATTTATCTAAGAAAATAAAAGCACAAATCTTGCTCAATTCTATAGACATACCTTTTAGATGAATCCAATTGAATTCTATAACCTTATCAAACATAATCTGTGCGCCCCAATTTTCGTGCTTCCCTCACCCTATACATAACAAGGCATTCCTTGGTGAGGATGCACTTAACACACTCAAGTGGTGTTGAGGTGAACAATGTCTTGCTCACCACAAGTGACTTTTGGATTATCATGAAAGAGATCACTTTTAGAACCTTTCACATCCAAATCCATCCTTCCAAAGAACTTCTTAAGTTCTAACATCATGGATATTGCCTTCTCCATAGTCATGGAATTTTGTGGGAGATAATTCCTTTTCACACTCAAAGTGTCATTGAATTTATTTGGAACCCACTTATGAGTGCGTTTAGAAACAACCAGAACCTTCTTCCCGTTACTCTCTTCAATATTTCTCGAAATATGATTGGATTTTGTATTCTTTTGCAAGTTAGTCTTTCTGCAACTGGGAACATCGGATCTTGTCTTCGTCTTTATGAAGTTATCCTTTTGATAACCAATACGATTGTGAAAAGGATTCGTATGACGTTTATAGGCAAAAATAGGTTTACCACAACACCGATTCCTTTGCCTAAAGGTTGGACAGTTACAACCTATAACATTAAGGGGATTAGCCTTAACCTATGATCTTGGTTTCACAACTTCTTGTGATTCCCAAACAAGAACATCATGAAGTTTCTCATTCCTTATACGGAAACGAAATCTCCTTTCTAGGTGACCTTTATTTCCGTAATAGTGGCAAACATAAGGAATGTTCTTACCTAGATCCGCATGTGCTGACTTTGGAGGTTGATATACTTTGCTCTTTCGATCCTTAATTTCCGTTGAAGGTATTTCACTTTTTTTATCAGTGAAAACCTTTTGTTGAGAAGAATCACTAGCCTTGACAAATTTTACCTCTTTGCTAATACTTGGAGCATCTATTCCCTTATAGCCCAATCCTCGTGTATCACGATGATTTTTACTTACTCCTAGCATAGTGGTTAATTTGCTTGAACTAGTATTGATATTTTTCAAGTCATCTTCCAACATCTTGATTTTATCAAGAGAAGCGGCTAAATCAGCCTCAAGGCGTTTTTCTCGGCCGAGACAAGCACTTTCTCTGTCATCAAAACTAGTTTGTTGAGAGTTAAATCTTGCTTTAGATTCTGCAAGTTTCTCTTCCAACAAAAAGTACTTTTGATAAAGATTATCACATTACGTAGGTTTTCCTCAGAATCCTTGAGGATCGATTCGTTGGAACGATTCGAAAAATAAACACATGCGTAACATCTTCTCAATTTCTTGTTTTCTCGACAGAGAGGAGTCAGAATACGTGAGACATGAGAAGTTGTAATATTCTTCATATTCCACGAATCCAAAAACTTAACATAGTCTGAGACTTCCTCATCAATATCTGTATCAATATCTGAATCACCTTCATCAGAAAGTTCATCCAACTGTTCTTCTAGGAGAGTTTCCCAATTAATAGTTTTTACATCAAGAGAATGTTTAGATATTTACTTAGATCTGACAGTTCTCTCAGGTGAATCCAAGCTTTCAGAATCATCTGGTAATTTCTGAACTGGTACGTTATTAGAGATAGACTCGTCCATAATCAGATCGCTACAAACACAGACTTATATGGTCTTTGACGTGTTTTCCTGCTCTGGTACCAATTGAAAATGCGGGGTTCTAACAATCACACCCAATATTTCACTTAGCAATCTGTATGGACTAACTCCAATATACTTTCAAGAGAATCAACCAGACTCAATCTTAACAAACTATACCAAAGAGTTATAATATCTCGAACTCTCAATTTAATCCTTACTCAAGCAAATAGAAACCTGCTAGTCTGATTAAATATAAGAGATATAACTTGGATGGTACCAAATACCAATATCCAAGTGTCAATCAATGTAAATCAATAACCAAAGGTTGGATATTGTAATTGATTGAACTAACGTACAACCTGTGATATTTCAATTATATAACAAAATATAATGCGGAAAAGAAATAACACAAACAACAAAATTTTGTAAACGAGGAAACCGCAAATGCAGAAAAACCCCGGGACCTAGTCCAGATTGAACACACATTGTATTAAGCCGCTACAGACACTAGCCTACTACAAACTAACTTCGGTTTTGACTGTAGTTGAATCCCAATCAATCTCACACTAATCCAAAGTATAGTTGCGCTCCTTACGTCTCTGATCCCAGCAGGATACTACGCACTTGATTCCCTTAGCTGATCTCACACACAACTAAGATTTGTTACGACCCAAAGTCGAAGACTTTAATAAACAAATCGGTATGACATAGAAAAGTCTACAATAATAGATAAATCTGTCTCCCATAGAAATACCTACGATTTTTGTTACGTGTTTTGATAGATCAAGGTGAACAGGAACCAATTGATAACCCGGACTTATATTCCCGAAGAACAACCTAGAATTATCAATCACCTCACAATAATCTTAATCGACGTGGCGAAAGAAGATATTGTCGAATCACAAACGATGAGACGAAGATGTTTGTGATTATTTTTATATCTTTCATATCGGAGATATCAATATCAAGCCAATATTTATGATTTTACTCGTATAATAGAATATGCAAGATCAGATCACACAACTACGAGAAAGTAGTATCGTTCTGGCTTCAAAATACCAATGAAGTCTTTAAGTCGTTAACCTGGTTTCCAGGAAGAAACCTAAGGTTAAAGAAGAATCGACTCTAGATAATACAACTAGTATCACACGTAAGGTGTGGGGATTAGGTTTCCCACTTGCTAGAGTTCTCCCTTATATAGTCTTTCAAATCAGGGTTTGCAATCAATATTAGCTTGGTAACAAAGCATTCAATATTCACTGTTAGATGAAAACCTGATTAGATTCAAGTTAATATCTTTTAACCGTTAGATCGAAAACCTAGCTTGTTACACAAAAATGAAATGTATGATTTTAGGTTTGTGTAACCGTACCCAAACATGTACATTCGTTGGTTCAACAATAGTTAACCAAATGGTTAGCCATATGATCATTTTCATATTAACCATATTCTTCTTTACCATAACTAGATCAAATGACTCAAATGAACTAGTTAGAGAGTTGTAAAATTGCTTAGATCTTATATAAGTATACAAGATACAATCCAAGCAAAAACGATTTGATTCACTCGAATCGTTGCACGAACTTTATATCCACGGTTTGCAAACTTGCATTCCTTAGTTTATATAAGTTTAAGTTCACGAGTAATCGTCTTTAGAAATAACCAACTCAAGTACGCGGACTTAAGTTCCCGGAAAAGTTTACAATCTCCAGCAGATTTTCTCGGGTCGAGAACCTCCGACAGTTCGCGTACTGGTTTTCCGGTTTTCCTGATCAACAAAGTACGCATACTTTGGTTCAAATAATAAGGACTTATACATATATTTGTTACCACACAATGCTTATATCCAACATTGGTTATATATTCTAAACTCCCATTTAAATCATTGGAACATTCTTAGAGGACGTTAAATAGTTGTTATTCAAAAACCATTTTTCGTCAAAGCCATTTTCAAGTGATTGAAACTTAACATGACTTTCGTCACTATGTAAAGATGAACTTGTCCAAAGCGAAAGCTTACCAACGCATATTTCGAGAAATAGATAGGCGAGATAAACTCGGCTCGAAATAGCAAATGTGTATAATCAAAGTCTATATAGTAAAAAGAATTTTGTCTCAAGATAAGAGATAGAGTAGATATACTTTTGAGTGATAGATAAGTTCAAGTGTCCACATACCTTTTAGTCGATGAGGTTCCACCAGTTCCTTGAGTAATTATTCGTCTTGTATGATGATCTCCATGGAGTTCTTGAGCTCAACTACACTTTGTATCCTAGTCCGAGACTTAGCTATACTAGACTAGAAATCAAGACTTATAGTTTTGATCACTAACATTGACAAACATGTGAGATAGAAACGCATGCGAGTTCGACTGAGCAGTGCTCTAACAATCTCCCCCTTTGTCCATTTTAGTGACAAAACTATTAATACATATGGAATATAAAAATGAATAATAAACTTTTGTAGATCCTATTTCACATGCCTAATCTTCAACATTACTCGAAATCTTCGTCACTTCCAAGTAATCCAATGATTGTAAAAGTCGTAAGTTCAGCATCATCGTTGTTGAAAATCCGTAGTTATAACAATGAGAAAACAGAATTCTCGATTTTTGTTATACAGTGTCATAGTATCATTATGTAGTATCAAAGTTCAATTGTATCACAACTTCGACAATAATAATATGGTGATATGTATCACTCCCCATTAGTCAATACTCCATCTCACATGGAAACCACTCCCTTTTACATAATGATCCAAAAACCATATGTATTTGTAGTGTGAACTATATATTAATTCTCCCCCTTTTTGTCAATAAAATTGGCAAAGGTACAAGAATGGGATCCTAATGAAAATTTCCATAGAGACATTTCATAACCAAAATAAAGCACATATCAACTTATTTTGATGCAATCATATAGCCGAAGCTAAATGCTTTCATCAAGGAGTTTATAAAGATACAAGATAACCCCTATAATATTCCACAGCCGCACTCCCCACAAAGATTTGGCAATTAAGCACAAGTTCAATTAAGAACTCTCCCCCATAATATGTCATTCTCGAAAGAACAACAAGAGCGACCTTAATTTCGTAAGAAAAGAAGGATTTCTTTATACATAACAAACCACATACGAATATGAATTTGAATCCAATTAACACTAAATTCAATTAACTACAAGAGAACCCATGATTAAATAAATCGTAAATGCTCAACAGAAGAAAACTTACGGAGCCGCACAATATAAACGTAAAAATATGGATCAGGGAAGATCAATACTGCGGAATACACAAGGATTCATTATATTTTCCATCAGTATTTGCACAATGACATACAATAGACATAATACTCGTAAAAAAAATTTCATCCTATTTTCCATAAATAATGACATAATAGGCTTCAAACTTTTGTGATGTCAAAAACTCATTCATTCTTTTATCAATACATGCATATCGACTTACGAAAGACTTAACTTTTGACAAGGTATGGGACAATCAAAGTTCATGGACGCAAACACACATATCACATAACATATTGCAATATATAAAACCATAAAGATTAATACAGCAAAAATCAATCTTTGTCCTTAGAAGGTAGAATCAATCTTTTTCGCACGGATTTACACCAAGAGTGGTTACCAAAAGCGTATAAAAATATTTTCTTAACAAAGAAGAACATACAAAGTCATTAAAGACCATGCATCATAGTTCACATAATATGATTGTGAACATTCAAGATCCCCAGAGCAATGCGTACTACTGCCCATTCTTGAATTTCCTTCTTTGTGATTCACCAACATCATTCTTCTAAAAGCTACAAATGAGCTTAGAAGAGAATTACTCCAAGAATCCAAGTGCCCAAGTCAAATAGAACAAGTGCGACGAGACAGAGCAAAACACTCAAAAACAAGATACGGGACAAAAAACAACCTCACCTCATTCACATTTCGGATTTATCATCATCATTTTTAATATAATTCAAATAGAAAGAGAATTCAAAAAGATTGAGGTCATTCCGAGTTCAAACGAAGAAGTTACGGCCAAAATTTTTTTATCGAATATCGACGTCAAGTATGCATACGAGTTTGCAAACGAATTTTCGTATCCTGGAGCAGTATGAAAACGGGTATGCTTACCTAAACCCATGTATTTTGATTTTAAATGATGATATGCATAGCTGGTATGTGTACCATGTAGTCCAAACATCGCGAACTATTATTTTCAAACCTAAACATTTAAGAACCTTAAACACAGATCAAGTTAGGTAGAAAAGAACGATAACAAAGGTACGTGAATCATTATAATTTCTCTAAGAAAATAAAAGCACAAATATTTCTCAAGTTTATAGACATAAATTTTTAGATGAATCCAATTGAATTCTAGAGCCTTACCAAACATAATCTGTGCTCCCCAATTTTCGTGCTTCCCTAACCGTATACATAACAGGGCATTCCTTGGTGAGGATGCACTTAACACAATCAATTTGTGTTGAGGTGAACAATGTCTTGCTCACCACAAGTGACTTTTGGATTATCACGAAAGAGATCACTTTTAGAACCTTTCACATCCAAATCCATATTTCCAAAGTACTTTTTAAGTTCCAACATCATGGATACTTCCTTCTCCATAGTCATGGAATTTTCTGGTAGATCATTCCTTTTCATACTCAAAGTGTCATTGACTTTCTTTGGAACCCACTTATGAGTGAGTTTAGAAACAACCAGAACCTTCTTCCCGTTACTCTCTTCAAGATTTCTCGAAATAGGATTGGATTTAGTATTCTTTTGCAAGTTAGTCTTCTCCAACCGGGAACATCGGATCTTGTCTTCGTCTTTACGAAGTTATCTTTTTCATAACCATTACGATTGTGAAAAAGATTTGTATGACGTTTATAGGAAAAAATAGGTTTATCACAACACTTATTCCTTTGCCTAAAGGTTGGACAGTTACAACCTATAGCATTAAGGGGATTAGCCTTAACATATGATCTTGGTTTCACAACTTCTTGTGATGCCCAAACAAGAACATCATGAAGTTTCTCATTCCTTATAAGGAAACGACATCTCCTTTCTAGGTGACCTTTATTTCCGCAATAGTGGAAAACATAAGGAATGTTCTTAGCTCGATCCGTATGTGCTGACTTTGGAGGTTGATATACTTTGGTATTTCGAACCTTAATTGCCGGTGAAGGTATTTAACTTTTGCAATAAGTGGAAGCCTTTTTTTGAGAAGAATCACTAGACTTGACAAATTTTACCTCTTTGCTAATACTTTGAGCATCTATTACCTTATGGCCCAATCATCGTGTATCACGATGATTTTTACTTTCTCCTAGTATAGTGGTTAATTTGCTTGAACTAGTATTCAACTTTTTCAAGTCATCTTCCAACATCTTCATTTTATCAAGAGCAGCAGCTAAATCAGCCTCAAGGCATTTTTGTCGACCGAGACAAGCACTTTTTCTGTCATCAAAACTAGTTTTTTGAGAGTTAAACCTTGCTTTAGATTCTGCAAGTTTCTCTTCCAACAAAAAGTACTTTTGATAAAGATTATCACATTACGTAGGTTTTCCCCAGAATCCTCGAGGATCGATTCGTTGGAACGATTCGAAAAATAAACACCTGCGTAACATCTTCTCAATTTCTTGTTTTCTCGACAGAGAGCAGCCAGAATAGGTGAGGCATGATAAGTTGTAATCTTCTTCATATTCCATGAATCCAAAAACTTAACATAGTCCGAGACTTCCTCATCAACATCTCTATCAATATCTGAATCACCTTCATCAGAAAGTTCATCCAACTGTTCTTCTAGGAGAGTTTCCCAATCAATAGTTTTTACTTCAAGAGAATGTTTAGATATTTACTTAGACGTGACAGTTCTCTCAGGTGAATCCAATCTTTTAGAATCATCTGGTAATTTGTGAACTGGTACGTTATTAGATATAGACTCGTCTATAATCAGATCGCTACAAACACAGACTTATAAGGTCTTTAACGTGTCTGCCTGCTCTGATACCAATTGAAAATGCGGGGGACTAACAACCACACCTAATATTTCTCTTAGCAATCTGTATGGACTAACTACAATATACTTTCAAGAGAATCAACCAGACTCAATCTTAACAAAGTATATCAAAGAGTTATAATATCTCAATCTCTCAATTTAATCCTTACTCAAGAAATAGAAATCTGCGAGTCTGATTAAATATGTGAGAGAGAACTTGGATGGTACCAAAGACCAATATCCAAGTGTCAATCAATGTAAATCAACAACCAAAGGTTGGATATTCTAATTGATTGAACTAACGCACAACCTGTGATATTTCCATTATATAACAAAATATAATGCGGAAAATAAATAACACAGACACCAGAATTTTGTTAACGAGGAAACCGCAAATGCATAAAAACCCCGAGACCTATTCCAGATTGAACACAGACTGTATTAACTCGCTACAGACACTAGCCTACTACAAACTAACTTCGGTCTGGACTGTAGTTGAACCCCAATCAATCTCACACTAATCCAAGGTACAGTTGCGCTCCTTACGTCTCTGATCCTAGCAGGATACTACGCACTTGATTCCCTTAACTGTTCTCACCCACAACTAAGAGTTGTTACGACCCAAAGTCAAAGACTTTAATAAACAAATATGTATCACATAGAAAAGTCTACAGTAATAGATAAATCTGTCTCCCACAGAAATACCTACGATTTTTGTTCCGTCTTTTGATAGATCAAGGTGAACAGGAACCAATTGATAACCCGGACTTATATTCCCGAAGAACAACCTAAAATTATCAATCACCTCACAATAATCTTAATTTATACGGTGAAAGAAGATATTTTGGAATCACAAACGATGAGACGAAGATGTTTGTGATTACTTTTATATCATGCCTATCGGAGATATCAATATAAATCCAATCTTTATGATTGTACTCGTACGATAGAATATGCAAGATCAGATCACACAACTACGAGAAAGTAGTATCGGTCTGGCTTCACAATCCCAATGAATTCTTTAAGTCGTTAACCTGGTTTACAAGAAGAAACCTAAGGTTAAAGGAGAATCGACTCTAGCTAATACAACTAGAATCACACGTAAGGTGTGGCGATTAGGTTTCCCAGTTGCTAGAGTTCTCCCTTATATAGTCTTTCAAATCAGGGTTTGCAATCAATGTTAGCTTGGTAACAAAGCATTCGATATTCACCGTTAGATGAAAACCTGATTAGATTCAAGATAATATCTTTCAACCGTTAGATCGAAAACCTAGATTTTTACGCACAAATGAAATGTACGATTTTAGGTTTGTGTAACTGTACCCAAACATGTACATTCGTTGGTTCAACAATAGTTAACTAAATGGTTAGCCATATGTTCACTTTCATATTAACCATATTCTTCTTTACCATAAATAGTTCAAATGACTCAAATGAACTAGTTAGAGAGTTGTTCAATTGCTTAGATCTTATTGAAGTATACAAGACAAAACCAAAGAAAAAACGATTTGATTCACTCGAATCAATTCATGAAATTTATACCCACGGTTCGCAAACTTGCATTCCTTAGTTTATATAAGTTTAAGTTCACGAATAATCGTTTTTAGAAATAACCAACTCAAGTACGCGGGCTTAAGTTCCCGGAAGAGTTTACAAACTCCAGCAGATTTTCTCGGGTCGAGAACCTCCGACAATTCGTGGACTGAATTCACTGACTGGTTTTCAGGTTTTCCTGATCAACAAAGTACGCATACTTTTGTTCAAGGAATAAGGAGTTATTCATATATGTGTTACCACACAATGTTTATATCCAACATTGGTTATATATTCTAAACTCTCATTTCAATCATTGAAACATTCTTAGAGGACGTTAAATAGTTGTTATTCATAAACCATTTTTCTCCAAAGCCATTTTCAAGTGATTGAAACTTAATATGACTTTCGTCACTAGGTAAAGATGAACTTGGCCAAAGCGAAAGCTTACCAACACATATTTCGAGAAATAGATAGGCGAGATAAACTCGGCTCGAAATAGCAAATGTGTATAAATAAAGTCTACATAGTAAAAAGACTTTTGTCTCAAGATAGGAGATAGAGTATATAGACATTTGAATGATAGATAAGTTCAAGTCTCCACGTACCTTTTAGTCGATGAAGTTCCACCAGTTCCTTGAGTAGTTTTTCGTATTGTATGATGATCGACATGGAGTTCTTGAGCTCAACTACACTTTATATCCTAGTCTGAGACTTAGCTATAGTAGACTGGAAATCAAGACTTATAGTTTTTATCACTAACATTGACAAACATGCTTGAGATATCAACATATGCGAGTTCGACCGAGCAGTGCTCTAACAATCTCCCCCTTTGTAAATTTTAGTGACAACTATTAATACATATGGAATACAAAAATAAATAATACACTTTTGTAGCTCCTATTACACATGCCTAATCTTCAACATTACTCGAAATCTTCGCCACTTCCAAGTACTCCAATGATTCTAAAGGTTGTAAGTTCAGCATCATCGTTGTTGAAAATCCGTAGCTATAACAATGAGAAAACAGAATTCTCGATCATTGTTATACAGTGTCATAGTATCATTATGTAGTATCAAAGTTCAATTGTATCACAACTTCGAAATAATACTATGGTGATATGTATCACTCCCCCTTAGTCAATACTCCATCTCACATGGAAACCACTCCCCTTTACATAATGATCCGAAAACCATATGTATTTGTAGTGTGAACTACATATTAATTCTCCCCCTTTTTGTCAATAAAATTGGCAAAGGTACAAGAACGGGATCCTAATGAAAATTTTCATAGAGACATTTCATGACCAAAAGAAAGCACATATCAACTCCCCCTTTTTGTGAATAAAATTGGCAAAGGTACAAGAACGGGATCCTAATGAAAATTTCCATAGAGACATTTCATGACCAAAAGAAAGCACATATCAACTTATTTAGATGCAATCATATAGCCTAATCTAAATGTTTTCATCAAGGAGTTTACAAAGATACGAGATAACCCCTATAATATTCCACAGCCGCACTCCCGATAAAGATTTGGCAACTAAGCACAAGTTCAATTATGAACTCTCCCCCATAATATGTCATTCTCGAAAGAACAACAAGAGCTACCTTAATTTCGTAAGAAAAGAAGGATTTCTTTGGACATAACAAATCACATACGAATATGAATTTGAATCCAATTAACACTCAATTCAATTACCCACAAGAGAACCCATGATTAAATAAATCGGAAATGCTCAACATAAGAAAACGTACGGAGCCGCACAGTATATACATAAAAATATGGATCATGGAAGATCAATACTGCGGAATAGACAAGGATTCATTCTATTTTCCATCACTATTTGCACAATGACATACAATAGACATAATCCTCGTAAACAAAAGTTCATCCTATCTTCCATCAATAATGACATAATAGGCTTCAAACTTTTGTGATGTCAAAAACTCATCCTTTATTTTTATCAATACATGCATATCGGCTTATGAAAGACTAAAATTTGACAAGGTATGGGACAATAAAAGTTCACGGACGCAAACACACATATCCCATAACATATTGCAATATACAAAACCATAAAGATTAATACTGCAAAAATCAATCTTTGTCCTTAGAAGGTAGAATCAATCTTTTTCGCACGGATTTACACCAAGAGTGGTTACCAAAAGCGTATAAAAATATTTTCTTAACAAAGAAGAACATACAAAGTCATTAGAGACCATGCATCATAGTTCATATGATATGATTGTGAACATTCAAGATCCCCAGAGCAATGCGTACTACTGCCCATTCTTGAATTTCCTTCTTTGTGATTCACCAACATCATTCTTATAAAAGCTACAATTGATCTTAGAAGATAATTACTCCAAGATTCCAAGTGCCCAAGTCCAGTAGAACAAGTGCGACGAAACATAGCAAAACACTCAAAAACAAGATAGGGACAAAAACCAACATCAACTAATTCACATTTAGGATTTATCATCAACATTTTGAAGATAATTCAAAGAGGAATAGAATGCAAAAATAATGAGGTCATTCCGAGTTCGGACGAAGAAGTTACGGTCAAAACAAATTTACCGAATATCGACGTCAAGTATGCATACGAGTTTGCAAACGAATTTTCATATCCTGGAGCAGTATGAAAACGGGTATGCGTACCTAAACCCCTGGATTTTGATTTTAAATGATGATATGCATACCTGGTATGTGTACCATTTATTCCAAACATCGCGAAGAACCTTAAACACAGATCAAGTTAGGTAGAAAAGAACGATAAGAAATGTACGTGAATCATTATAAGTTCTCTAAGCAAATAAAAGCACAAATCTTTCTCAAGTTTATATACATACATTTTTAGATGAATCTAATTGAATTCTACAGCCTTACCAAACATAATCTGTGCTTCCCAATTTTCGTGCTTCCCTCACCGTATACATAACATGGCATTCCTTGGTAAGGAATAAGGACTTATACATATATGTGTTACCACACAATGATTATATCCAACATTGGTTATATATTATAAACTCTCACTTCAATCATTGAAATATTCTTAGAGAACGTTATATAGTTGTTATTCACAAACCATTTTTCATCAAAAACGTTTTCAAGTGATTGAAACTTAACATGACTTTCGTTACTAGGTAAAGATGAACTTGGCCAAAGCGAAAGCTTACCAATACATATTTTGAGAAATAGATAGGCGAGATAAACTCGGCTCTAAATAGCAAATGTGTATAATCAAAGTCTATATAGTAAAACGACTTTTGTCTCAAGATAGGTGATAGAGTAGATAGAATTTTGAGTGATAGATAAGTTCAAGTCTCCATATACCATTTAGTCGATGAAGTTCCACCAGTTCCTTGAGTAGTTCTTCGTCTTGTATGATGATCTTCATGGAGTTCTTGAGCTCAACTACACTTTCTATCCTATTTCGAGACTTAGATATAGTAGAATAAAAATCAAGACTTATAGTTTTGATCACTAAAATTGACAAACATGCTTGAGATAGCAACGGATGCGAGTTCGACCGAGCAGTGCTCTAACAGAAGGCAAAAAGAGAATCTCTACCAAAAGAAATAATCAGTCATTTCTGATAATTGTTTCAGATAATCACACTGATGTGAATCATTAGGATTTCCTTAGAATGAGAAAGCTTATGAAAATCTCAATTAAAGAATTAAGAGAGATTTATCTATCTCAGAAAATTCTCACGTCAGTACAGTTTCTCCACATGATCATATCTCTAGAGTTAAAAAATATTATCGTCTTGGGAGGAAATATTTTGATCAGAAATTCCCGAAGAGAAACATGAACTATGTTTCTGATATACACTATGAGCTAGAAAAAGCTTACTCCGATGCAACCTAGTTGTATCAAAATTGTGCACTCTCATCCTCTTTCGTGCACTTTTTCATGGATGGGAAAGGCACAATAAAATTAGAGCACATTTGTTTGTGTAGCTGTTTATCAGAAAAGTTGTGACACTTTATGGATAGCTGCGAATCCATGGTTGTCTGAAAAAATGTTCATGGTTATCATGTTCTTCCAAAAATAGGTTTTATTTAGAATTTTCGAATTTTAATAAACCTTCCAGCATGAGAAGTTCGGACAAAGGAAACGAAATATATTTCTGTAATATTTTCGGATTTTCTGATACTTTCGGTCCGAGAGTTCTCTCTTCTTAAAGGGAAACTATCTCTTGCTTGTATTATTGAAACCCTGATCAATCCATATTTATATAACCGAGCATGCCTCCAATAACTCGCGGTATCACAAAGGATAATAAGGAGGAAGCTCAAAAGGTTAAAGATTGTCAAGGAATCAATACAAAGAAGAAGAAGAAAAATATATCAAAAATCATGTCTGATTATATCCAAGGTTTTGAAGAACTAAGAACCAATCTCATAATAACGGTTCGAAATCAGGACTTGCTCAAGGATAAGGTTGAGGAAACAAAAGCTGATATTGCTGATATGAAGATTCAAGTTGAAAAGCTTGAGAAACAACAAGTGGTTGCAGACAAGTCTCTGGAGACATGCTTTAAAAGTTTGAACACTGAAGAAACCTCAGTGAACAACAAGAGCACCACTAGAGATTAAGTTATATGCTATAATACTTAATCAAGGAAAATAGACATCAATGTTTGATTTCTTTCAATAATTGTGTAAGGTCTATTTCATGAATAAAACTATCTTATTATGAATAAAATTATTTGATTTATAATTTTTCTTGTGATAGTTTTTGATTTACATAGCATGTGCTTGAATGCTTTATGTTATTGCTATGTATGTTTATGGGATATTTGATTTCGGTTTTTCTAACCTTGATATTCGATCTCATAATGTTGTGAACCCTTATGTTTCGGGTGACTTTTTGGTTTAGAAGGATTAAGTTCTAGCCCATGTTGGTAGGCTTTATCAAAGGATCATGAGGGGTTCTGATAGAAACAATATGTGAAAAAGTCACAATATGTTGAATCGTTTGGTTTAGCATAAAAGCATATGTGTTTCGGGATTTTCAACTTTTGCTTGCAATAGTTAAAAACCGGTTTTCAACCTTTCTCTGGTAAATGTTGGTTGTTGTTATTCTTTTGTTTTGCATAAGGATGAACAACATAATGATATTTCGATATCAATTCTCCCTGGAAGAAGATACAAACATATTGGAGAAGTGGATGCGAAATTTGAGGTAACAATCTTGTTAATTATTTGTTTTCCTGTATAAGAAAAGCCTGATTTCATTGCGTATATATATTGCTTTTGCTTAACAAAATTTCGGAACAATTGATGTTTTATTCCAGTATTTGTGTATGGATGTGTGTGTGATTCAATTGGTTTCGGTTAAGAAAACCTATTGTTATCTTGCTTTATTGTGTGGTATCAATTGTTTAGGCTTACAAAATTTCGGTGCAATTGCGGTGCTTCAATGTCTATGTTGTTTAAATTGCTTCCGGTTGAGGTGAATAATTATGCAAGTTGATTTCTTTGGTTTGTATGAATTGTTTATGGGTTAACGAAAGAAAATGTTTACGGGATAAATTTTTTAGTCCAATTCGATTCCGGATAAGAGAAACTAAGTTAATTCTGATCTTAGTTGGACTTATCAAAGAGGAGGTTTCGGTTATTCAAGTCTAACTGAATTCCTTAACAAGAAATGCTAGTTAACTAACCTAGTACCTGTCTTGTTTAAAATTTAAAGGTCTAAGTTATACGGATAATTAGAACCTGATGAGAAAAATAAAGTTACCTTTATTTTGGTGTTATCGAACAAACGATTGTATTTGTACAATCGGTTTAGCAAAGGAACTAAGGTGCTCAGTTGATTTTTGGTTCGCTAAACTATCAGGGAAAATACTTCGGGAAATTGTTTTCTTGGTAACATATCAAAATAAAATTACTGTGTAGTTTCGGTTTTGATATTTGTTATCAAAAATGGTGTGTGGAACCCTCGTGCTTAAGTCGCAAGTCTATTAAGATTTGTAAGATCCTTTCGGTTTGTCCTTTATTTTCTCGTTTCTTTGTCATTTTGTGACAAAAAGGGGGAACAAGTGATATTGGTATTGATTTGTATTGATTGGTATCACTAAGGCAAAGGACATTGCTGCTTAAACGTTTATCTAACGAAAGAGTAAAAGCATAGACTAAGGGGGAGTAACATATCATATACTTGTAGTTGTGTGGACTACAAAGGAAATTACAAAGACGTGAAGATTGATAAAATCTACCTATCTTACCTTTAGGGGGAGTATTAGCTTTGTTATAGAATGTCAACAGCGGCATTTAAGGATTGAATGCATACAGGTTATTGTGTTGTTGAATTCGGGAATCAAGCGTATGTGTAATGAATTCTTGTAATTTGTGTTATCCATATGATATAAGAGTTTTGTCACTAAAATTGACAAAGGGGGAGATTGTTAGAGCATAGCTCGGTTGAACTCACCAAGCGTTGGTATGTCAAGTTTGATTGTCATATTTTAGTGAGCCAACACTCATTTAAAGAGTCGCTTGATTATGTAATAGAGTTAACTTCGTATAGGTTAGCTTGAAAGTATTAGGATATGGGACATTACAAGTATTGCGAAGACTTGAAGAAGTGAAGAAGTAAGGAGCTACAACGACAACATCATCCTTCCACTTGAGGTTAGTGATATTTGACTTGAATTATTTCATTCCCTAACGTATCTTTCAAGTCGTGCATATTGAAAACAAAACTGCGAAGCATGAATGATTATACTCTAGTTAGCCATAGTATTAAGGAATACAATACGAGGTTTATTGCTTAACCATTCAACTTTGTAGATAAGACATCGACATAATCGTTTGAATGCTATTGTGATTATGTATGGGTATAAGGTGAAGATTTCATCCTAGGAAACAATGTTTTACATTTGTTTTAAGGAAGTAAATTCATGAACTTGTTTTGTGAATCGAAAGAGAAATCGCCATGCATTATTGGTATTGTTATTCATTGCATATCTTTTGAACTACCAATATGTATGATTAGTATAACTGCTCATGACTTGTTTATGTTCTTGGTAAAACTATTCACAAAGGCCTGACTTTTGTATTGGTATGACTTTTATTAGCGATCTTAATTAATCACCTGAGATGGTATGATCGATTTAGTGTTATTGGTATGACACAAACTTTGGCTAAAGGGGAATCGATCCTAGTAAGAGGTGCAACCTATCACAAAGGGGAATCGATCCTTGTATGAGGTGCAACAATTTTTTAGCAGAAAGGGGAACCGATCCTATGGACATGTGCAACACGTTTTTAGGCAAAGGAGAAACTATCCTATGGACATGTGCAGCAAGTACAAGTTAGATACCATATATATGTGGGGAACCGATCCTAGTACCTAGTAAACCGAATTTTGGAAAGCTAGTGTGACTATGCACAGTACTCACATGAAGGTAGAACTGAAACTTGTTTTGGTAGAACCGTGAAACCCATGATTTGAGATTGAGTGTTCTTGATCAATCTAATAGTTCTTCAAAGTCAGATGAACCAATACTAAACTTGTTTGGAAGTGTGGCAAATCGTTTCAAGATTGTAAGTATGAAAGAGGACTTATAAAATAAAGACACCGACATACTTTGAACATGTGCAGTAACGTTTATCTTTAATTGTTCAAAGTTATTCCTTAATAGCTAAAGGAAGAAAATCCCGGATCGAATAAAATAAATTGAGAATCTTTTATTTAAGGTTTTTAATTTTATTTTTGGAAAATAAAAATTAGTAATGTGCATTTGCTAGTTGGAGATTTTCTAAGAGATTTTCGGTCATTATTTTGGACAAAGCATTTCCAGGAATTATGGAAACCGAATCTGGAATATATTGCATATCTTGAGAATATTTTCGGTTTTGGAAATTCCTTGGTGTCCAAACTTCTTTGGTCTATAAATATGAAAGTTTGCATTTCGAGCAAACTAATCCTCGTACAGCAAGAACTATCTCAGTTGTGTTGCTACTGGTGAAGCCGCCTATTCGGAGAGGAGAGTAACCTAATTAGGCGAAATCTCTTACGACCACTCAGTTTAAAGAATTCTTTGGGATTGAGAAGCTCTATTAGTACCGTTGGTGGGAAACTAGATAATTGCGGTTTATCTTTTGTTTTCGATTGATTTGATTGACTAACGGTGGTTGAACTTTGATTGCACCTAGTTTGTTTATGCTTGAGAATCTTCTCTTCTGATATAAGATTCACTCAAACTAGATCGAAGTTTTAACGGGGATCTTTAGACTGTTCGTAGATCTAAAGACGTCTTGTGATAATCCATTGTTAACAGACTCCATTTTGTGCGTGATTGATCACAAGAGATTCAAGTTGATTGTGTGCAGGTTTTTATTGAAGATCTAAGAAGATTTGAAGACAAAGAAGACTTTGAAGATTTCTGATTTGGGATTCATAATCTTTGGTGTGCACAATACTTGTTTCGGTAAAAGAGGATCCAACTATAATCGACTTATCCTTGTGGTAGATTAGATTGATTAGTTGTGTAGATCGGCATCAATACAATTCTTTATGATTAAAAGTATTGATTGCAAAATCTTAACAATTACTTCGGTAGTTGATAATAAGATAGATCTAAGAACCTGACAAAGGAGTTTATTGAGATAAACAGAAGAGCCTTTGTCGAACTCACATCACTTGGTTGAAAAGAGTTGATACCAAACAGATTTGTTGTTCCTTTACTGTTTGGAATACGAACCAAAGGAATTTTTCCAAGTACGTGACTTATTACAGGTCGAAGGCGTGGGAATACATACGGAACTAGGTGAACTATAGGTTTAGTTGCTTGGTCTCAACTATACGAAGTTGGTTTGATTTTGTATAGCGGCTTAATCCTGAGAGTATTCAATTCTGGACAAGGTCCCGGGGTTTTTCTGCATTTGCGGTTTCCTCGTTAACAAAATTTTGCTGTGTCATTTACTTTTGTTTTCCGTAATTATAATTGTTGTTATTATAATTTAAAGTAAATTGCACAAACGTTAATTCCTATTTACTTGATAAGTAATCATATTGTGTTTGGTTAAGTCCGAACCTTTTATCAAGTGAACATACTTCGTTGTTGTATTGTCTCGATCTCGTATCCATAGACGATCACACGAAGTGTGAACCGATTTGTTGTATTATCTCGACTCAGTTCAAAGACAATCACTTTCAGAGAAAGGAATTATAGGTGGAAAAGTTTTAGATTGAGGTATATTTGGGTACCCTCGTCTTTTCAAGTTTAAATATTTCTTGCATTCTTCAATGTTAATTTTAATGTTGCCATACACATCCCTGTTCCAAACTCTGATTTTGAGCTTTATATCTTCGAGTCTTATGGCAATGATGAAGGCACTGGAACCAGAGAGACCTTTTCTCCAACATTCATCTATAATCTTCTTGCAGTCTTCATGATCCATCCAAGGACCAAAAAACTTGAAGAGAATCTTTCCGTTTTCCCAGTGTGGATTGGAGTTCAGCAAGATTGGATGATGGTCAGACCCAATGGCTAACATATTGGTGATAGTGGTGTTAGGATAAAGGGCTAGCCAATCATCAGTTTCTAGACCTCTATCTAATCTATGTTCAGTGAGAGCATGACCCCTTCTTTTGTTTGACCAAGTGAATGGACAACCAGTACATCCAAGATCAATCAAGTCAAGGTCTAGGATTTTGTTTTGGAATAAAACTGCTTCGGAGTTATCGATTGGGTTTGTACTGAATTTTTCAGTATCATGAAGAATAAAGTTGAAGTCCCCTATTACCAGCCAAGGTAATTTATTGGTGGCTGCAGTTTTATCTATCATTTTCCAAGAGTTAACTTTAGAAGAGGTGTCATAAGGACTACCATAGTAACCTGTGAAAATCCAAGGGGGGCTATTGGCATATTTGATTATGGCATTGATATGGTTTAAAGAAAAAATCCAGAATTTCTACTGAAATAATATTTTTTCATATCAAAGCTAATCCACCAGCAGTGCCACTTGCCCCTCCTGGACTAACAGACCAGAAATTGTTGACACCAATGTCATGCATAGTTTTCTTAAGCTTGTCATGTTTTTATTTAGTTTCAGAGAGGAATATGATGTCAGGATTTAACTTATTAAGCATATCATTAAGATAGCTCTTAACATCCCTTGTTCCCAATTTCTGACAGTTCCATGCCAGAGCAGTGAAGAATTGCCAGAAGTAGGACATATTTGGGTATTTGGATGTAAGCCTTCTAATGATTTGGTCATGGTAAACTCTTATGATGTAATGAACTATTAAGAAAAGGTGTAGAGATCCTTAAAAAAAAAGGGGTGGGGGAATGTACCAGATTTCCAGAGGAGGAGTTGTCCAAGGTACCATTAACCATTAAAGTAGGAGGGTTGCTCAATTGTTCATTTGTATCTTCAGTAATGTACCAGATTTTCATCTCTTCGACAGTAATGATTATGGAGAAGTTTATACTAACTTGTGAACTAGTAGGGTTTTTTCATGAAGATGAAAATTTCATGCCCATAACTAAACTGAATTTACTAGAATCTCCTCGTTTGTCTTTCTATGTTCCAGAACAGTTCCATAAGGGACATTCTAATAAATTAAAAGTGGTAACTAGAAGTTGTTTAAAGAAATGAACAGATTGGCAGTTTGGATTTTGTTGGATCGGATTTTACTTTCTACTTTCTTTTCAATGGTGTGAGAAAATAAAATCAATGCATGTGAGAAAATCGTAAGGTCATCAGTTTTAAATTCACCATGATGGAAATGGTCTATGGCGTCAGCTGTGTTTCTAAATCTGGACAGTTTTTCATTTTATGCGTATGTACCCAGTATCCAGTGGTGTTTGACATAGTGATGAGACATTTAGACATGATGTAACTTGATCACATGTTACGTAGAGCAACGCAGCAACCATAGTGGTACCAACTTCGGAGGATCTTCATTGATGGGTAAAAATCCATTGTCTATTTGTCTATATCAAATTTAACTCTTTTGGAAAATTAAGGAGGTTCTGGACAGACCGTCCATTTGAACCAAAGGGATGCTGCACACTGAGGATTTTTTTCTGAAAAATTCCCCATACACACAGCTCCTGGGGCTCACACCCATAAACTATAGGGGTGGTTTTTGGTCTCTCCATTTTGTGTGTTGCAGGAGAATTTTCGTGAGAAAATCCTCGAGACATAAATCATTTCGATTTGAACCACCCAAAAACTGCACAGAAACATAAAGGAGGACCAGCCTCTTGGGGAAGAAACATGGGTCTGCTTTTGATTTGTCTTTGTGTTTGTGCGGTTTTTTTGATAGTTTGTTCAGAATTTTCATTTTACGAAAACTTTTTTTTCCTATTAATTGTCATTTTTCTCTTAATACATTTTTTTACCCATATATAATATTTATCTAGTTCGGCTGAAATAAATTCGAAAAAAAAGACAAACAAAAACTGTGTTTCCGTTTGGCACTTCTTATACGGAAACTGAGTTTTCGTGTGATTAAACTAAAGGATGCCCCTCCCCCACAGTGAAGTGCACCCTCATCGCATTTAGCTTGGTTTAGATTTAGCTATTGCTAAGCGAAATGATGCCCATTATGCTTGGCCTAAGTGGAATGGTATAGAGTGGATTCCAAATTTATATCCTTGAGCAACAAAAATGTTTCCTAATTGCTCAAGTGCAATTTTCATTTTCTTCCTTTTATGTTGATGAATCCAATGCTATGCAGTAATAACAGGTTGCTACTTGAATCCACTATTATTAAAGCAGGGTCAAATTGCTTTCGCAGCATCAGCATGCTACCTAAGTTCATGGTCCTGTCAATATTCCAAGTTTTTAGTCTAAGCTTCTGCTTTCACGTGATCCCCCGCTCCTTACTTCTTTTTTTTGACTGAAAAGGGAAAGATGTATTGAAAAATAGTTAAGTCACAAAAGCTTTGACAGAAACTCAGAAAAAAGACTCAGTGGATCACTGCATCCTAGTTACATATGATTGTTGAAAGCGAAAAACCTAAGAAAATGTCAGAGTTTAAAGCCAAAGAATACAACAAACACTTAACTGCTGTAATTAGCTGAGAAGAAGATCTATTATGGTTCTTATATAGCATGTTATTACGCTCTTTTCAGATAGTCCACCAAATTACAAATGGTAATAAACTCCAAATTTTCTTCCATCTGATATTTGAATTCTTAACTCCCTACTCCCAAAGATTGGACTTCACATCACCAGCAAAACTCCAGTTAATACCAAAGCTACCAAGAAAGTAAGATCAAATACTAGTTACAGTATTACAGTGAAGAAACAAATGTTCATTTGTCTCTGCACATTGTCTACAAAACAAACAGTTTGAGTCTTGTACTAAACCATCTCTCTGCAAGAAATCAAGAGTAGGTGCACCTCTATAACATAAAGTGCAGACATGGAAAGAGACCTTTAAAGGCACTTTAGAATTCCATAGTTGCTTGTCTGGAAATCTCAGCAAACCATCAACTTCTAAAGCATTGTATGCATTTGAAACTGAAAAAGAATTTCCATGCCTCCAATTTCTGATATCATCAAGAGCATTCACAGGAGGTTCACCAATCATCTATAACAAGTTGGCCACTTGAATAATTTTCTGATCTTTTAAATTTCTAGATAATTTGAAATCCCAAGCTCCCACATCAGAAACCACATCCTTCAACAAAGCTTGTTTAGTGTTAGCAATCTTAAACAAACTATGGAAAATAGTTTTAAGATCAGAATTACCAACCCAAACATCCTCCCAAAAGAGAATAGAATTACCACTTCGCACAACAAGAATTGAACCTTGTTTAACAAACTCTCTAGCTTTGATAATTCCTAACCAAAGACTGTTACAAACAACTCTATTAATTTGTTTTGGAAACAAAGCATCAAACTCACCTCCAAACTTTTCATTAATGATTCTTCTCCAAAGAGCCTCCTTCTCAGACCCATATCTCCAAATCCACTTAGCATATAATGTTTTATTGACAATCTGCAATTTCTTTATACCTACTCCCACTCTACATTTTGGCAGATTGTCTTTTGTCCAAGAAACCCAACTTCTTTTCTTCACAGAGTTAGTAGAACCCCATAAAATCTTCTCATTATCCTTTCCAAATCTTTAACCACTGAAATTGGCATTTGAAACATAGATAAATAGTAAAATTGGTAACCTAGCTAGCACACTTTGAATCATTATGAGCCTCTGACCCTTAGATAGATAACTCTTTTTCCAAGTTGTTAATTTTTTCTGCATTCTAAGAATAATCTCAGCCCAAATCACCTTACTTTTAGACTTACTACCAATTGGAATACCAAGGTAATTCATGGGAAGAGAAGAGCTAGAACAACCAAAAATTTCTGCACAAATCTCTCCATTATGCAACTGACCAAGACCCACTATAGTACTCTTCATATAGTTCACTTTTAAACCAGATATCATCTTAAATGCAGTCAAGATGTGTTTCAGATTCTGAATCTGCACTTCATCATCTTTGAGAAAAACAAGAAGGTCGTCAGCAAACTGCAAATGACTGATTATAGTACCTTGTTGGGAAACCTTAAAACCAGTAATCAAATCATCATCAGCAGCTTTCTTGAACATTAGAGATAAAACTTCAGCCAGCAAAATGAAAAGGAAAGGAGAAATTGGATCTCCTTGTCTGATCCCTTTTTTACTTTTAAACAAGTCAGTTGCTCCACCCTTTAACAGTACAACAAATCTTGGTGAAGTAATGCACCATCTGATCCAACTTCTCCACTTCATTCCAAAGCCAAATATTGCAAGAGCAATATCAATGCAATTCCAGTTCAAATTATCAAATTCTTTCTCAAAGTCTACTTTACAAAGCAACCCAGTATCGTGCATTCTCAATTTTGAGTCAATAAGCTCAGAAGCAATTAAAATCCCATCTTGAATTTGCCTACCATGCACAAAAGCTCCCTGAAATTCCGAGATTATAGAAGGGAAAACTAGCTTCATTGTTTCAGCCAATAACTTGGAGATGATCTTATACACACTACCAATTAATCTTATTGGTCTAAAATTATGTAGATTCACAGCCCCATTACATTTTGGAATTAGTGTAATGTTTGTGCAGTTAATTCTCCAATCCAACTTGCTTGTAGACTCAAACTCCTTCACCACCTGCATTATATCATTTTTGATTATATCCCAAGCACACTTGTAAAATTCCATTGTAAAACCATCTGGACCTGGACTTTTGTTAGAGCCAAAATGGTCCACCACCTTCTTTACCTCTTCTTCTGAGAACGGAATTTCCATATGAATGCTGTCTGAAACAGAAATCTTAGGAACTTCAAGATTGTCAAAACCAGGTCTAATCTTATGATTCTCAGAGAATAAGGAGGAATAAAAAGATTTAGTTTCACTAGCAATTTGAGCTTTATCAAAACATAAGACTCCATCTATCTTAAAGCAATTGATACTATTAATTTTATACTTGAAATTGGCTATTTGATGGAAATAAGCTGTATTTTTCTCACCATCCTTAGACCATCTTTCTTAAGCTCTTTGAGAAGCTCTTCTTGCCACATTTAAGGATAAAGAACCATGTTGTCACTTTGCTTGCTCTCTTTCTACAACCTTAGCATCAGACAAAGATAACACCTCCTCCAAATTATCAAGAACATCAATCCTTAGCTCAATATTATCAATCTGAGACTGGAGATTACCAAAAATTTTGCCAATTTTTTATAAAACAATTTAGCCCCTGCAGTTTTTTGGAAAATATAAAACTTGGAGTACCAGTAAAAGTTAAATTATCCCACCAAACTCTTAAGTTATTAATGAAATCAGGATGATGGAGAATAAAATTATCCAATCTAAAAGGAGATTTCCTTTGATCACCAAAATTGCAATATAACATAATGGGAGCATGGTCTGAAATAGGTCTTTTTAATCTTACTCGTATAGGAGAAATAAAATGATTGATAAAATCAGAGCATAAAAGGAATCTGTCTAACCTTACCAAGAAAGGAGGTTGTTGAGAGTTGGTCCAAGTAAATCTCTCACCATCCATTGGAAAATCTATTAGAGAAAACTGCTTCTATGCCATAAACCAAAGAGTACGGAGTCATACCAGTGGGTGTACGGATCGAGGTACGATAGGCCCATAATGCATAAGGTAACTTCTCACTCCAATCTTTGTATGTTTCGGTCATCTTCTTCAAGATTCTGCCTAATGTCTTGTTTGCAGCTTCCGCAACACTATTGGTTTGCGACCTATAAATAGTTGAGTTCCTTAGATGGATCTTGTACTTTGCACACTCCCTTTTTACCTCCTTGCTAACAAAATTAGACCCATTATCTGATATAATCTCATTTGGCAATCTGTAACGATGTTGTTCGTGAGGAACTTAACAGTCTGATTCCTCGTAGGATTCTTTACGGATATTGCTTCTACCCACTTTGTAAAATAATCAATTTCCACTATGATGTACTCATGCCCATTTGATGCAGAAGGATTTAACTTCCCAATCACATCAATGCCCCAAATAGAAAAAGACCATGGTGATGTAAGAGGGTGCAACTCGATCGGTGGCAAATGTAATAAATTGGCATGCATTTGGAATTTATGGCATCTTTTCACGTACTTGAAACAATCGGATTCCATTGTTGTCCAATAATATCCCATTCGAAGAATTTTCCTTGATAACATGTGTCCGTTCATATGTGGGCCGCAAATTCCTTCATGTATCTCACTAAGAAGGCGTCGAGCTTCATCTCCATCTACACACCTCAATAAAATCCCATGATAAGATTTTTTTATAAATCACTCCTCCGATGATGATGAATTGAAAGGACATGCGCTGTATGTAACGACGCTCTTTTCTGCTCAATCCGTCTGGTATCGTTCGATCCTCTAAGTAATTCTTGATATCATGGTACCATGGATTTCCGTCAGGTGTTTCTGCTTCGATCTCAACCGCGTAACAGTAAGCTGGTTGCTCTCTTCGTGCCACCTCGATGGGTTTGACTGTGGAATCTCCTGGGATCGGGATTAGTGATGCTAAAGAGCCACTGCATTTGCAAACTGATTCTTGTCTCTATAGAGATGATGAAAAGTAATGCAATCAAACTTCTCCACCATCTTCATAAGGCATTCATGGTATGGAACTAGCTTTTCTTCCTTGATCTTCCAGACTTTCTGTGTTTGGTTAACAATCATCAAGGAATCTCCATATACCTCCAACTTTTTAACTGATAACTCTAAGGAAGCTCTCAAGCCAGCAATGCATGATTCATATTCAGCCATGTTGTTAGTACAGTTGAAATTCAATCGAATAAAAATCGGAATGCGTACCTCATCAGGAGATATCAAAATTGCTCCTGCTTCTTTACCAACTGGGTTCATTGCTCCATCAAAATACATATTCCACAATTCACCTTCTTCATCTTGTTCAACAACAAGGATATGTTCATCAGGAAATTATGTTATGAGTGTCTCACAATTTGGAATAGGTTGTGCTGCTAAGTGATCTGCTATTGCTCTTCCTTTTATTGACTTTTGTGTCACATAAGTGAAGTCAAATTCTTCTAGCAACAACTTCCACCTGGCAATTCTCCCTGAGATCATTCGCTTTTCAAATAAATATTTAAGTGGGTCCATCCTTGATAACAACTGCACCGAATGAGATAACATGTAATGTCTAAGTCGTTGAGTAGCCCATACAAGGGCAAGGCATGTTTTCTCTGATGTTGAGTATTTTGATTCATATCCAGATAATGTCTTGCTGATATAGTAAATCGCCCGCTCTTTCTTACCATCTTCATCATATTGTCCTAAAACTGCCCCCATTGTTGAGTCAGTTACTGATAAATACAACAACAAAGGTTTCCCAGGGACCGGAGGGACCAACACATGTGGATTGGAAAAATACTTCTTTATCTGATCAAACGCCTCTTGACACTCTTCATTCCACTCCTTTGGTGAGTTCTTTCTTAACAATTTAAATATTGGTGGGCAAATCGAAATTAGTTGCACCATGAATCGACTGATATATTGAATTCTTCCTAGAAAACCTCGCACTTCCTTCTCGTTCTTGGGGGAGGCATATTGATGATTGTATTCGCTTTCTCTGGATCAACTTCTATTCCTCTGTTGCTGACAATGAACTCTAGTAGCTTTCCTTAGATCATTTGGAAGACATGAAATTACCAAGCTTCTATACTTGAGATTTGGGCTCCGTCACCGAGTTCCTACCATTGTCGTTTCCACGGTTTCGTAACTAATAGTCTAATACTGCAGTGTCAGTGTGCAAGAACGAGATGAAGGGCTGTAAATTCAACCCAATTGTGCAATAAAATAAATGAATTCCAAACTCTTCAGCTGAGTGTAATAAGTGTCCAGTCTTTTGGGCTAATTTAGGGAGATATATAGGAGTAGTATTTTCTCGGTCAATGAATCCTAATTAGGGAGATATATAGGACTAATAGGAGTAGTATTACTTTCCCGGTCAATGAATCCTAATTATGGAGATATATAGGAGTAGTATTACTTTCTCGGTCAATGAATCCTAATCTGGGAAGCATTTATATTTGGTGTCCGAAAAGTTTTTATTATGGTTCAAATGATTCCTATATTCAGTAACTTTTCTCCATAGTGGATGAGCTTAAATTTAGGAGAGGTTGCTATGAATGAAAGGTGTTCATTTGAAGTACTAAAATTACAATAACAAACCGTAAATCATGCAATACTATTTCAAGGACTTTCTCAAACCCTGGAACTACTATTTAAACCTATCGGATGTTACAACTTTTCTTCATTCTTTTTTGATTGCAGTGTTTCTCATCGTTAATAAGAGAAGCGCTGCACCAATAAACAAAGAAAGAATCAATTTATTTTACTACTTTGTATCAGTTTCGTAAATAACTTATCAAACAATGGCACGTCAAATCATTGTTCTTGCCCTTATCTTCGTCGCAGTTGTCGGCTCAGTCGTTTCTGCAGCCCAAAGCCCAGCTTCTGCTCCATCAAAATCTGAATCACCAAAAATTGCACCAACAGCATCAGAAGTTGCACCAGTCTCATCACCATCCAGCGACAGCGAAGATGTAGCCGCCACCCCATCAGCCAGTCCTAAATCCTCCGCCGAAGCCCCAATTCAGAAATCTCCATCTCCCAGATCATCCATCTCACTCGCACCATCTGATGCTCCATCTGGTTCATCTGACCTGAGATCTCCACCTGCACCCACACCTGAGGCTTCCGGACCTACCGCTGATGCACCTACTACTACCGCTGATGCTCCTGCCCCCTCAAAGCAGAGAAACGGTGCTAGTGGTTTGACATACTCTGCTGTCGTCGGTGGTGCTGCTGCTGCTGCTTTCTTTTTCTAAGTTGTTGATATGTAATTTTTTTTTTGTGTGTGTGTGTTCATTTGATACATGTAGATACAGTTCATCAAGAACAAGGCATTTGACTTGAAGAATTTATTTGTTTGATAAAATTCTTATTGTACTGAATACCAAATACAAGGAAACATTTTTAAAAAGATAAAAACTTCCGATTTCCAGCTTTTCTCCTAACCAAATTGTCCCGTTACAGTCTAATCTCGATACATAAATAGCCTCGCAACCAGAAAAAAATACAAGGAAATACAAATGGGTCCTAAGAATAATATATTAGAGAAAGTCTAGTCCAATTGTCTGTTTGGTCCTATTTGGTAATATAAATTATAGTTTGGTCCTAAAAATTATAGTTTAGTCCTAAGATGATGTCATGGATGATGTAAATGTCATCTTGTAGTGGCAAAAATACCCTTTTGGGACCATTACATCATCCATGACGTCACCATATGATATATATAGTCAATTATCAAGAAGAAGATATTCTTTTCAGATTTATTTTCTCTCACCTCCATATTTTCAGATCTACTTTCTCTCTCCTCTTTTTTCTTCTCCTGCTGCTGCATAAACAATGAAGATTGTGTGAGTTCTAGGCTTTTGATTTTGCAGAGATGATGAATACGATTTGCAGAGATGATAAACGTCATGAGTATATCAAGATGATGAACAAGACGACGATTTTTTGACAAAGATTTTATGTTTTCTCCCTGTTTTGATGTTGTTTGTGGTTGAAGATGATGATGAACACGATGAAGATGATGATAACGATGAAGATTTATGTTCTTCTTCGTCACTGCTGGTGCTACTGTTGAAGACGGTGAATTTGATGAAGTTCATTCTTGAAATGAACTCTGTTTTTCTCCCTGATTTGATGTTGTTGTGGTTGAAGATGATGATGAACATGGTGAAGATGATGAAAACGACGAAGATTTATGTTCTTCTTCGTCACTGCTGCTGAAACTGTTGAAGATGATGAATTTGATGAACTCTGTTTTCTTTAGAAGATGATGATGCAAACGAATGAAGATAATGAAGATCTTGATTTTGATGATAAAGATCTTGTTATTGACGATGATAAAGATGACGATGATTTTGATGTTGAAGATCTTTGTTACTAATGTTTGCTGCTCGTGTTAAAGATGAATTTCTGCTGATGTTGAAGACGATGATGTTTTGCTGCTGCTGTTGAAGTCGATGATGTTTTGCTGCTGCTGTTGAAGACGAAGAAGAAGATGAAGTTGATGATGTTGCGGTTCATTTTTACGAATGAACTCTCTTTTTATCAGGAGTTCATTTCTGGAATGAACTCTGGTTTATGTAGGTTTTTATCAGCAGTTCATTCTGATGAATGAATTCTGGTTTGTATAGGTTTTTATCAGGAGTTCATTTCTGGAATGAACTCTGGTTTATATGTTTTTTTATCAGCAGTTCATTTTCTGGAATGAAGTCTGGTTTATATGGATTTTTATCAGGAGTTCATTTCTGGAATGAACTCTGTTTTTTTTAGGTTTTTATATGGAGTTCATTTCTAGAATGAACTCTGTTTTTTTAGGTTTTTATATGGAATTCATTTCTGGAATGAACTCTATTTTTTTAGGTTTTTATATGGAGTTCATTTCTGGAATGAACTTTGTTTTTTTAGGTGATTTCTGAAAAAATAAGTAGAAATTAACAGGAGAAGAATGAACTGCTACAAAAAAAAACTAACACAGAAGGGTATTTTTGTCCAGTTAAATATTTTTAAATAATTATGGACCAAACAGTAAAGGCGTTTGACCAAAGGACTAAACAGACATGGGCCCACCTAAAAAAGTACCAAACGATATTTTTCCCAAAAAAATATTTGTTCAGTGAGGTTATTTATTTATTAATAAATGAATAAATATATTCATTTAAAGTGTTTTTTCTCTCATCTTGTTTAATAATGTCATCTCTAATTTACGTTATAGAAATGTGATAGACATCGAAGATTTTTTGAACTATCGACCTTAATGAGAATTACGCAGTTATGGAATCGCATACCAAATTAACTGGGTATACCAAATAAAATAAAATAAAATAAAACAGGGACATTAGGAAGTAAAACTCAAATCCCTTAGCCAAATAGTTTTAAAAGTAACTAAATTACCGTTAAGTGATAATTACCACTAGTTTAATTTACATGATTAGGTTGGTTAAATTTGTTTGTTGATTTATATATATGATTTTGGAAATAATTGAGAAAGAAAGAGAATGAAGTAGTAGAAGAAGTTTTGCGAGAAAAGTTAAGGTTTTGAGAATTTGGTTAGATGAGTGATTTTAATCCTAATTTTGAAGTGGGGGAATCTTCTACGACACATATAGATGAATCTATGTATGATAATCTACAAAATCGTGATGAAATGGATTATATGCATGATCCTCACTTTTATTTTCCTCAAACTCAAGATGTCTACATAAATGATGAATCTTTTGAGCCAAATGAAGTATCGAATGACCAAGAAAAAGAACTGGGAGCTGAAAATAATCAGGTACACGCCTTAAGTAGTGAAGTCTGTGATTTTTTCATGTTTGAATCGTCAAAGGATGGATAAGTTTTTATTTTTTTCAACTTTTTGTTGTCCAGTGTCGTCAAGGTCGGCTTTGGTCTAACCCTGACGACTATTATGGTCGGCACGATTTTTATACAAAATCGGACGACTTTTGATGAGTCATATTCCAGTCGTCACGTTTTAAGACCAGAAAATTTCGGATGGTTTACTCTTGTTGAAGTCGTCACGGTCGATATTATAAACCTTGTCGACTAAATGTATATCACTGCACTGAGAACTTTGTTGTGAAATATGTTTCGTTCGTCACTATTTGTATATGTAGACCGTGAAGACTATTTTTTGGACGTCAATCTTTGTATATGACGAACTTTTCGACTATTCTTTGGTCGTCAATATATGTTTTTGTCTGTCGACCTTGCCGACTTGTATTTTTTTTTTTGACCATACGTTATATCTAACTTGTGATGTTTTTGTAGATTGTATTGGCGTTAAATGATCATCCTGAAGATCACAGTGTTAGGGGGCCTGATACTTCTGTGAATTATGCTAATGGTTTGGCATATTAACAAATCTTGACATGTTATTATAAAGACCCTCAAACTCGTCACGCTATTAGACTAGTCAAGAAACGAATTAACCGATAACAACTAGATTAGTTTAACATGAACATCAATTATTAGAAATTAATAACAAAGATATAGATACGAAACTAGTATCGTGGATCTCGAAAAGTTACGCAGAGTGGACTACTCAAACGTGTCAATCAGATACCAGACGAAGAAGTAATCATCAGATTGGTTTGAAGGGCAAAATAATCTTTTCACAGATAGACCGACCTGGAGTTCCCTTAGCGAAGAGAGTGGGTGCAATAGTATTATCTTTGATCTTATCTTCACCCGATCGAGAAGATAAAACTCTACTTCTCTTCTTCTTCTTCATTCTTCTTCTTCTTCATTCTTCTTCCTTATACTTCTCTTCTCTTTCCTTGTTACTCTGTTCTTCTTCTCCTGTGAGTTGTGAGAGATCTAATGGAGGTTTGGTAATCGGCAGGAGGCGGAGAAGATCATGGAGTGGTTTGTAGTGATGATGTTATCTGTTATTAACTCAAATTCGAATGAGATAACGAATTAAGAGTTAGGGTTTCTGTGAAATCAATTGGAGTTTGATTGGGTGATGATTAAGAGAGAAATTAAGGGTTCTGTTTGGGTGAGATATGCAATCGATGAGAGATCAGTTGACATAGAAGATGTTGATAAAGAAATGGAAGTGGTGATGATTGTTTTATCAAAGAATTAGGGTTTTTCAGAAGATTGTGTAGAAGTTCGATTAGAAGATGAATTTGATGTTTTACGAAGGGGATTTAAGATGGGTTTTGATAGATAGAATGAATTGTGGTTTATGATGAAGAATAATTGGAGATTGAAGAGCTAGAGTTTTCATGGAGCCAGTGATGGTGTTGAAGATTGTGGGTATGGATTGGGTGAGCTGAGCAGTTCTGAGTGGTCTTGAGATGATCTGCTGAATTGAGTCAGAAGCAATTGCTTGAAGAGAACTTCTTTGAGGTAATGGTTTCTAAGTTGATCTAGTAAAGTTATTTACTTCTTTTGATTCAGTATGTGTAGTTGATAAGGTGTAGGATTTGAGATAAACAACATAGGTATAGAATGTAACTGCGTGTGGATTTGGAGTTGTATAATTGGAACTGTACATAAGTGGTTATGCAGGTGGTTGTGTTGAGATTTGAGTTACAGGAATAAATGTGACATGCTGGTGGTGATGATATGAACTAAGTTTGATTAAGGCTGTGAGAGTTTGCAATTGTGTTATTCAACTGAAGATGGTGGATTTTGAATGAGTTAGTAAAGGTAGTGGTGATTGATCCTATTTGAGATTGTAGTGAGTAAAAGGTTTTGAAGATGGCGATGGAACTGAACTGGATTTGAATGTTATCGTGTTGTGATGATTGACAATGCAGTTAAGGTGTTGGGATTGATTGGGATATCAGTTAGGGGTATGTGTTTATTGTTGCAGGATATGTGTGTTTTCTTGAATGCATTCGTAGTTGTTAATGGAGACTAAATGGTTGAGGTTCAATGGACTGGATTGTGTACGTTTGAACTGGGGGTGTTGAAGATGGTTGTAAATGTGAAGTTTAGAGTTGCAGTCACAACTTAGAGGTGTTGTTGGTTTGAGAATGATGTATAGTCAAGTCAAATAGTGTTGCAGCTTTGAAGATTGGGGTTATGAAATTATGGAACTGAGTTTGATAGTAATAATTGTTGAAGTGAGTTACAGGGAGGTTTTAGTGGTTTGGATTGGTAAGCTTATATAAAAAATGGCTGGGGGCTGAGTTAAGAGGTTTTAGTAATTGGTTGTACTACTTGTGAGGTTGTAGTGATACGAAGTTGCAGGCAGGGAAGGTATAGCTAGGATAATAGTTGTAGGATTATAGTTAGGTGTTTTCCTGTGAAAGCTTGGGAGCCTGCAGTTACTGCAATTGCAGGTAAACTTACTTAGTTTGTAATTAGGTAAATGAAGTTTCTAGTTTATTTAAGACTGAATGAATTGTCGTTGTAATGTTAAATGGGAAGTTGTGAATGTAAGAAATAGAGTTGAAGTGTGTCTGCAATATAAGTATGCCTACTAGTTATCCCAGTCAGAAGGTTCTGACTAAATTGTTTAGCCGACTCAGGTAGTCTAACTGAGTTGGTATGCGACTAGGTGTTGACCTTATTTAACTCGGTAACCAGGAATTGACCTAGCATGGCTCAATATACTTTTACCTTTGACTTAACATTGACCTTTGATTAACGCCGACTGTTAGTTGACCCTTGACCGTCGGTTTAACCGTTAGTGACGGTTAGTTGATTCAGATGGACTGGACCTTAGTTTAACAGGATGGTTAGTTGGGCTTTGGTTTTGACCTAGATTTCCTACTGAACATGAATTGGACCCTTTATGGTCCGAATTAGCCTTTGGTTCCTTCTACAAGGTTTTACATATTCATTAGACCTGTCGAATGGACTGTGGAACCAATATAATTGAATTAGTAACTCTGAGTTATGCTAAAGATAGATAATAAAAGGTGTAAAGTCATAAATGGGCTTAGAACCATTAGATAGACTTGTATGAGCTTTGTATGAGCCTTTTGGCCAAATTCTTAGAGTGCTTATATGATTAACAGTTAGTCTATTAACTTCGATCGATTCAAAGGATGAACCAGTGGATCGTGGATCTCGAGATAGGCGTGGCTTGTCATCAAAAGAGGTGGGAATACATTTGACTCTTTTGTAACCATTGTTGTTTCTTTTACAAAAGTTTATGCTTAACAAACTCATGCATTGTCTAGTGTGCATTCCATGCTTTGTTTAAATTGCTTTACTATACTTTTGTTGATTTTGTTAATCTTTCCATGGTTTGGAAAGGACTTGTAATGTTGTTTTTCATATGAATTGTTATGGGAAATACGAATTTCCACTTGTGGTATATAGGATATGCTCCTTCACATTTATATCTACATGAATTCAGCTTTTATTGCTTAGAGTGGGTCATCATAGTCTTGGTGATATCAATAGATAATGAGTGTGGTTAGCACGAATATTATACATTGTTTGAAGAAGGAGTTTGTCCATATACATGTTTGTTTATTTCAGTGACTTGGTCACTTCTTAATGTTTGGGAAAACATTAATGTTTTCCAAATCTTGCCATGATTACTTCAAAGTCAAATTTTGCCATGATTACTTGAAATTTAAATGTTATTCCTATTGGGCACCCCTTTTAGGGATGATGTGCTCACCCATACCCACTTTCAGTTTCAGAGACAGATCAGAGTTGTGCAGCGGAAGCTTCAAGGGTTGTTTTCGTTAGTTGGTTAACTTCTTTTATGTTTATTATTACATATTGTATCTGTAAACCAAATGATTATTGTATATGTATCATTTGAGAGGACTCCTTGTATATATATGTTTCAGAGCGGGTTAGTTTTTGGGTTAAGTTTTGTATCGCATTTCTTAATTGAATGCTTAAGTACATATTTTAGATTCTTAGTGCCTCTTTATTTAGTTAATCTCTTGGATTAGTCAGCTGCTATCTTAGGGGGCGCTATAGTGTTGGTATCAGTGCTCACTATTAGATCTTATATGGGAAATAATAGGAATAGCCTGTGTCAGCTAGAGAACTAGATTAATTTAGAACTGGGTTGGGTTGTGAGATAAATCTTAATCACTAAAAGCTATCAATAATTAAAATATGTATTTGATTGATTGATTTGTTTGTTTGTTTCATTATTTAATGAAGTAAAAATTGTAGGGTACACCAGTAACTTTAGCTAATAAAGGTTAGGGAATAATCAGACTAAGAAGTATGAACACGTACACAATCCAATACTAGAAAAATAGTGAGATTAACACAATTGATAAATCTTGAAAGTCATATAGAAATTTATTGGCGCACCTTGACTTATACGTAGGGTCAACAATTTATGATCACATAATTGTTAATAATATTATTGGAATTTAATAATATTTGTCAGGGTAGTTAGAATAATAGTTCAACCATCGTTGTTGATAATAAAAATATGATAATAATAGTTATAAATGATAATAATTTTAATAAAGTAGTGTTAGCATCCTCGGTTAGTATCATATTGAACTTAAGTTAACTAAAATCTCATTAAAGATATATATAACGATAAAATAATAATTATGAGCAATAGTTATTGGAATTTGATAGCACTTACTTATGATTAAGTTTTATAAATTAAACTAATTAAAAATTAGAGAAATATGTTTTGCGGATAAACTAGATGATTAACATAATACTTATTAGGCATTAGACTTAAGAAAGCGAGGATATAATAT
>NC_039365.1:117843821-117850882 GCF_003573695.1 Papaver somniferum | reverse complement strand
TAATATTTAACAAGATATAGTATACAGATTTAATATGAATAAATAAAATCTATGGTATCAATCTTTACATGAACGTAGAGTTATATGTAAAAGGTTAAGGCTTAGTGTACCAACTAGACTATCAACTTAAGAATAATGAGAATAATAATACAGTTGATAATAGTATTCGAATAATTAGACTAGTAAGAAATTTATAGTAGCTTATATTTGGAAAATTTATATATGGTATTATAGTAAAGTTAAACTATCAGATATTATAAATTGACATGAAATCGAATTTGGATTACGTATATTGATAAAATAAATAAACAATAATAATAATAACAATAATCAAAAAAATAAGATAAGATAAATTCCGATGATTAAATTGTTTAAAATGCTGTGAATTATGTATATAATTTATGAAGTAAAATTTTAAGTTAAATCAGTTACAATAGAATTTAGAAATTAGTTAGTCATAATAAGTTAGCATTTGATTAATCCAGCACTGGGGAATAGTGAAGGTTGTATTTTTTCTGTTCGTGGGAAGGCATTGTTGGGCTTGGCCAACCTTGACAGGGCAACTGCATTCAGAGATGGCCGATCATAGAAGTTTAGTATAATTCTTTAAGAAACCGGTAGATATAATTTCACTTAAAAAGATTCGTAGGAATCTCCCTTGTAATCAGAGACATGTATTTTATAAAATAGAAATTAGTGTAAAGAGCTTAGAGACTAAAATTTATAGTTTTCCATTATAGAAATTAGTATCAGAAACTTAGACTTCCCTCTTGGGTAGGACTTAAATTAGTATAGTTGAACCTAAATCTACGAATTTTAAATTTTAGGTGTAGAAAGCCATATAGGTTTGTGCTTTTTTTATATTGTTTGCGTTTAGATAGGAGATAAGATTATTCTATAAGGTGGGGATTTTTGAAGACCATAAGGATGGTTTGATTTTCGAGAACGAAAATGTATAAGGTGGGGAGAATATAAAGACCCCCAAACTCGTCAACGCTATTAGACTAGTCAAGAAACGAATTAACCGATAACAACTCGATTAGTTTAACATGAACATTAATTATTAGAAATTAATATAACAACGATCTAAATACGAAACTAGTATCATTAGATAGATGTCAAAAAGTTACGCAGAATGGACTACTCGAACGTTTTAATCAGATACCAGACGAAGAAGTAATCATCAGATTGGTTTGAAGGGCAAAATAGTCTTTTCACAAATAGACCGGCCTGGAGTTCCCTTAGAGAAGGGAGTGGGTGCAATAGTATTATCCTTGATCTTATCTTCACCAGATCGAGAAGATAAAACTCTACTTCTCTTTTCTTCTTCATTCTTCTTCTTCTTCATTCTTCTTCCTTCAACTTCTCTTCTCTTTCCCTCTTACTCTGTTCTTCTTCTCCTGCGAGTTGTGAGAGATCTAATGATGAGTGCTAAAAAGTGCATATTTTTATATATTTTTCTTGGCATTTAACTCATCTCTTGTGCATTAATTCTACATTTTATCCCATATTCTGTGTTTTCGTTGTTTTCAAGAATAAATATTTTTATTAATTAATTTTGCATTTTTAGGTAATAAATAAAGTTTGGATGAATAGCGGAGCGGAAAAGAGCAGAAAAGCGGTGAAAAGCCGGGAAGAATTACGCAAGGAAGCCGCAAAGAATGGAGCGCAAGACCAAAAAGCTAGGAATGGGCTCAAGAAGGAAGAATTGTTCTTAAAGAAGATATGGGCTTGGCATACCCAAGGCCCAAAACCCTTACCCAAACCCATTTTCTATATCCATACCCGCCTCCATTCTCAGCCGTTAGATCGGATCCATCTCATCATCCAATGGTCGCTTCTTCATCGTTCATCAAAATCTGAAGTCCCTGCAAAACACCATAGTACCTAAATTCCAAGCCTTCAGATTAGATCACATTTAGATCCTACGGTCGCTTCTTTGCCTGCTCATCAAATCTCGATACTTCCGCTTAACACTACAACACCTAACCTCGATCTTCGCCGTCAGTTTTGATGTATCTCGTCATCCAACGGTCTCCACTCATCCATTTCAATCGCGCCGTTGGATCATTCCATCATCCTATAATCCTACGGTCCAGCTTCGCGAAACATCAAAATCCTCTACACCTGCTCAACACCCTAGTACCTAATATCTATACCCGCAAAACAAACAGCCCCTTCCTCAAACCCCATCGACTCCATCTTCTCTTCCCCCCCTCTCTGCAACAGAACCACCATCCCCTGCCGTACCACCACCTACTCCACTTCCACAACCACCACTACCTACTCCTCTACCACCACCACACCTCCACCATCATCACCCCTACCTTCCTACAACTATTACCCATCTTTATAGCCCCCTAATTCGTCAATTTCTCCCCTGCCGAAACCCTAGGTGAGTGGTTGACGAATTAGTGAAGCTAGAAAAGCAATTGAAGGCATGGAGAGGAGCAGGAGACCGAGGAGAGGAATGGGTTGAAGAGGGAAGCGTCAAATCGCAGGTTTGGTAAGAAAAATCCCTAACCCTAATTTTTCTGATTTGGGAACTTTTTGGGGGAAATCAATTGTACGTCTAATTGAAGCATGGGTTGGTTGATTGGGTTGTTATCAGTGTGTTAGGTGAGTGAATTTTGGATTTTTGGGTACACCCTAGCTTCACTGATTTTTGGGGATTTTTCTTATATGTAACTATAAATAGAGTTGTGATGTGTGTAAAAGGGGTTATGCCTGGATTAGCCAGAGCACCACCTCAGAGGCCTAGACTAGCCAGTGCCCTCAATTATCCATGTTCTGTGAATTTCTATTATAGTTCTTAATTCAGTTAATTTCCATTTCAAATGTTAATTATGTTTATCATGTTTTTGTAATTGCTCACCATGTGTGTGTTGTTTGAATTACCTTGTATGATGTTTATTGTTGATCACAAGATTAGCATGAGCTAAGTTGCACTGGCTAAGGCTCAGATGAAGCCTAGTGCACTGTTAAATGATGAATTGCTAGGATAGTCGTCTTAATGCTTGTCTTGCTTGAGTAATGGGAAGAAGTCAGTGCTCTGATATGCCTGTGATTGGCTGTGCTGTCAAAAGACAGTCAATACTAGGGGCATATCAGTGAGCAAGCTGATTCTCCTCCCATTCTAATGTATGCTTAAGATCCTAATTTCAACCTAGAATTGCATTGCTTGATTAGGACACAAGGTGGATTCTAAGCCCTTAGATTAACCACAAATCCCTTTTACAGTCACTTATAAATTCAATTCTGTTTTGCTCCCTGCTCAGCTAAATTTCTTAGCTATCTTGCTGTTTATTTCTTGTATTTTGAAGCTTGATGTGCACTGAAATCAGTGCACTGCCTTCCCTGCCCTTGGCTCATAGCCTTGGTTCCTTGCTGTTTTACCATCTCTGTTTCACTGTCACTGCAACCTTGTGACCTTGCATTTAGTTTTGCATCAATTATCAGCATAGTGAAACTTCATAACACCCCAAGTCCCTGTGGAATGACCCTGTTATTGCACACAAGCTACAACTGACCCTGTGCACTTGCAGGTATCACTGTAGGCTGTCTTTTGCTCTTATTTTATACATATCCCAAAGCCTACCAAGTTTTTGGCGCCGCTGCCGGGGACTTGGCTGCCGTGTTTTTGAAGTTTTTCTTGCTGTTCTTTGCATGCTCATACCTGTTGTGTAGTTCTGATAAGCATCTTAGTGTACTCATCTTGCATATTGCATCTGTAGCTGTAACTTAGTACCACCTCTAGTGCATCTGCATCATTTGCATAATCTCTTCTCCTTTGCTTCAACTGCATCATTCTGGGAACTGAACCTCTTCTCTGAGTTGCCAGGTGCTTGTGGTGCTGCTGTTGCAGCCTGTTGCTGCTGAATTGCTCCTGTTGCTGAAGATGTTGCCCCTGCTGTTGTTGCTGTGACCTTGCTGTGAGGCTGAGAACAAACCTCTGGTGCTGATGTGCTGCTGTGAAGCCCAAATAGAGCTGAGCTGCTTCTCCTGCTGCTGCTCCTGATCCTGCTGCGGTGCCTCAGCTGTTGCTGCTGTGCAAAGGCAAGCTGCTGCTACCCCCTGCTGGTCCTGCTGTTGCTATGATCCAAAGCCCAACTGGGCTGATTCCAAGCAGCTGAAAAAGAACAAAGCCCAACTGGGCTTTGCAACTGAAATACCCAACTGGGCCTCAGAAAAGCCAAAGCTTAGGATGATCTAAAGCCCAACTGGGCTTTTGCAACCTAACTGAGCAGCTGGGCTGTGCTTAAGCAAGTAAGCCTAAACCCATTAAGAGAACCCAACCTGTGGGCTTCCATTTTTAATTTGTGGGCTTGTAATAATTTTTGTTTTTCTTTATTTTTTATTTGGGCTTGTAATAATTTTTCTTTTTCTTCTTTTTCTTTCTTTTATGGGTTTGTAATTATTATTGTTGTTTTTATTTTATTTTATGGGTTGCGCTAATTTATGCTAGGCTAAGTGTAATAAAAAAAAAAAAAAATTGCTCCTTATTTCAAAAACCAAAATTTTCCCAAAAATCCAAACCCATTAAAACCAAATATTTTTCCCAAACATCCAAACCCATTAAAACCAAATAGTGGGCTTTGTGTCTTTTCAGTATGGTCCAACCTAATACTCTCCATGAATACATGTATCCCACAATAAAAATTCCATTATCATGTATTGTCTTACCTCAAACCAATAACCCTTTTAAAATAAATGCAAGCATGATACAAATACTTCCTTTATTTCGAGGGTTCGATTCTGAGAACCCCTATACTCATGTAAGAGAGTTTGAACAAATTTGTCGGAATATGCAACCTGATCATATGTCCGAAGACTCTCTGAAATTGCGTTTGTTTACATTTTCTCTAAAGGAAAGGGCCAAAACATGGTTTTACGGTTTGAGACCACAATCAATCACCACTTGGGAACAACTCACTAATCAATTTTTCCAAAGATTTTTTCCACATCATAGGACCATCGCTATTCGTCAAAATATCAATTGTTTTGTCCAGTTGGATGAGGAAACTGTTTTTGACTATTTTGAACGTTTTAATGATTTGTTGAGCGAATGTCCACACCATGGATTTGAGAAGTGGAGACTTGTCGCTATCCTCTATGAGGGACTAGACTTTAAATCTCGAGCCATGGTTGAGTGTATGTGTAATGGTGAATTTCTTGATAAAACTGTGGATGATGCATGGAAATTTTTAGCTGAGATTGCAGAGAAAACCCGTCAATGGGAATCCATTAGGGAAACTGAGACACTATCACATGATATAGGTGGTAATGAATTGAACTTTGGAAATAGCATGTCTAGTCCTTCTCATGTGTATGATATTGAATATGAACCTAATCTAGAGGAACATGAGTTGACTAATGACACCACAACTGCTAATAGGGACAAGTATGCATATTACTATGATGATGATGATGATGATGATGTTATGTTAGAAGAACATGTCTATGTTGAAAATGTTGTGGAGCCTTTGGTTTCAAATACATTAGGCTTTTCTGCCCCGAACTTCATGAATGATATTTCTTCTAATATTCCATATGCATGTGATGTTGATACTGATTTAGATATTGTACAATTATCCTGTGAAGAGCATGACTTAGGTAAATCTTCTGTTGACACTAATGATCCTATGCATGAAAACATAGTTGATGTGTCTGATTCCATACTTAAGCCACAATATATTGCTTCTGTTGATGATAATTTGAATATATCGGATAACCATGATTCTGAATTAGGACTTGTGCAAATTTTTTGTGATGATGAGCATGCTACACATCTTGAGTGTGACTTAGATAATGCTGATGTGACTGATAATATTGATACTCTTGATCTCATGCATGTGAGACGCTTAGATGTCACTTTCTTGCCTAAGTCACAATCTGATACCCTTGCATCCTACCTAGATTTAGTTTGTCACAATATTGTCAAACCAATTTTCATGAGAATACCTAATCTAGGCCTGGAACCGTGTGCCTCTCAAGTCCTCTTGGACTATTTTGCATCTAAATACAATACTTTCGAGGAGCCACAGTTAGGATATGCATGTTTGTCCGTCCCTAGCAAAGTTCACTTTGAGTTAGACCTTGTGCATGATGAAACCCCAAAACTGCGAGATTTTGTATCCAAAATTTTATCTGTTGAAAAATCCAGGTTTGGGGGTAGCTCATTTTGTTTCACAGCTTCACTTGCATGCCTATCATATTATTATTGTGTGAAGCTGTTGAAACCTCTACACTTTGTCTTTTGGGTTGATCCTCAACTCTTTAGATTGTTAGTGTATGGTGAATTTTTGTATATAATCCAGTAGATAAAATTTCTTAAAAACCTTTTTGTTCCTTTTGTATATATTTTGCTAATCCAATATGATCTCGGCTGACATATGTTGGATTTTTGCCTTGAATAATGGAGTTCAAAACTTGCTTTCGCCAATATCCGGTAATCTCTTTCTTTTTTCTACACTTAGCATCGTTCTCATGGTATGTGTTATAATCATGTTTATCTTTTGAAACATTGAGGACAATGTTTAGTTTAGGTTTGGGGGTGAAAAGTAGATACTTTGATAACATGCTATAATCGAAAAATAGAACTCTTCCTTTTTGAAAAAATTAAAAATTCCAAAAAAATTAAAAAATAAAAATTAAAAAATAAAAAATAAAAAAACATAAAAATGGAGCTCATTTACCTTGAAATGTTGACTCTTGTGCAAATATGTAATTTTTAGGAGTCTTAGTCTAGATATTTAGGCACCCTGATTCTAGCACAATTCACATAGTGATAAGAAATTTGCACGCGCACGATCTACCAATACATGTATAGCCTCGATCTTCAAGGTGTTTGATAGGAAGTCACGATTGCCAATCACTTTAGAATACTGAACGAAACTTGACTAGCTTGTTCTTTGGTTGGTTGGGATAGAAGGTGGAGGTTACATTAAGAAAGACAACCATCGAATTTAACTGGGTGCATCAAAAAGGGCTACCTCTTGCAAAGTGTCATGTAATCTTTTGTTTCCTTTTGTATATGTATCAAAAGCGTTTCTTTATCAAAA
>NC_039365.1:117833218-117842997 GCF_003573695.1 Papaver somniferum | reverse complement strand
AAAAAAAAAAAAAATGTATATTCAGAAAAAAAGAAAATATCAGAAAAATACAAAAAAATCAAGTGTTTATCAATTCCATTCTCTCTTGTTCCAAAAATAAAAGAGAGTAGTCAATGTAAATAAGAGTCATGTAAAGAGTCATCTTTTGTGTTTTATTGTAATAAGCAAGGAAGGGTGTATGCCATTGATGTACAACGCGAGTAATTGTGAAATACCTCCAACTCATTCACAATTCTCGTAAAGTCCAGACAGCTAGCTAGATTTCGACCTTGGTTCTTAGCCTGAGAAACTATCTCTTGGTGATTAGTAGTCATAACTTCAGATCTTTCTTTACACATGTGTAGATACACTTTACACTCTTATCACATGTATTTTTTTTGTTATCAGTGCTAGGATTGTGCCTTTGATAGCTAGATTGACATCTCCATTTTGCTGTGAGCTTAAACTGTCTTGCACATGTCACATTTGATGTAATATGAGCTTATATTTTGACCTAGAACTTTGTAGGTACGTTCTAAGCAAACCTTCACGAGACTTAACTCGTCCACTAGGGACACTTAGTGGTTTAAAAGTCTTAGTGCATACGCTAAATGCATTCGAGAAACCAGCGACATTGGTATAGGTAGGATTTCCTTAGTTTTGTTTTACTTGAGGACAAGTAAAATTCAGGTTTGGGGGTATTTGATGAGTGCTAAAAAGTGCATATTTTTATATATTTTTCTTGGCATTTAACTCATCTCTTGTGCATTAATTCTACATTTTATCCCATATTCTGTGTTTTCGTTGTTTTCAAGAATAAATATTTTTATTAATTAATTTTGCATTTTTAGGTAATAAATAAAGTTTGGATGAATAGCGGAGCGGAAAAGAGCAGAAAAGCGGTGAAAAGCCGGGAAGAATTACGCAAGGAAGCCGCAAAGAATGGAGCGCAAGACCAAAAAGCTAGGAATGGGCTCAAGAAGGAAGAATTGTTCTTAAAGAAGATATGGGCTTGGCATACCCAAGGCCCAAAACCCTTACCCAAACCCATTTTCTATATCCATACCCGCCTCCATTCTCAGCCGTTAGATCGGATCCATCTCATCATCCAATGGTCGCTTCTTCATCGTTCATCAAAATCTGAAGTCCCTGCAAAACACCATAGTACCTAAATTCCAAGCCTTCAGATTAGATCACATTTAGATCCTACGGTCGCTTCTTTGCCTGCTCATCAAATCTCGATACTTCCGCTTAACACTACAACACCTAACCTCGATCTTCGCCGTCAGTTTTGATGTATCTCGTCATCCAACGGTCTCCACTCATCCATTTCAATCGCGCCGTTGGATCATTCCATCATCCTATAATCCTACGGTCCAGCTTCGCGAAACATCAAAATCCTCTACACCTGCTCAACACCCTAGTACCTAATATCTATACCCGCAAAACAAACAGCCCCTTCCTCAAACCCCATCGACTCCATCTTCTCTTCCCCCCCCCTCTCTGCAACAGAACCACCATCCCCTGCTGATTTAAAGATTTTTCGGTGGTTGTAGTAATAAAGGTTCGAACTCTAAGATTTGTGAAGGTGAAGGATTTTTAGATTTATAAAAATTATATACAAATATAGACAAATTGGTAGAGAGGTACTGGGACTAAAGATTCGGCCATTTTTCATTTTCAAGTGGTTCAGAAATTAATTCTAGGCAATTATAATTTAAAACAAAATGAAGATTAACTCTATTCTTTGCCAAAGTAGATTTTATAAAATATTACTTGTATTTCTTAAGCATGGCATATCAAAAATCCCTAGGACTAAGCATAAACCATCAAATCAAATCACAAATAATTAATTAAAATCTTAATTCAATTAAAATTGGTGCAAAAAGTAAATATAGAATTAAATAAAATTACCCCAAGTATGAAGTTTGGCCTCCTCCGTCGTCCCAGTGTTGGGGTTTATCTCATCATAGTAAAAATGCTCTCAAAATATTTCATTGATGCTCAAAAGTGTTTTACAATGAAGAGAAATACAAGGAATTGATGAAAAACAGAACTCTGCGACCCACAGAAGGCGTCCAGAATCAACGACAGAGCTGAGTTGCCGTTGTCGTTGAAGAACTACGACCCACAGGGGACAGTCGATGTTGCTGTTGATAAACGACTGCTTCTGCCAGTCCGTTCTTCGTGTTCTTCAGGCGTGTTAATGGCAGCAGCAGCAGCAGGTAACTTCTCTGCAACTCCTCCTACGCCTCTCTGCTCGCCTCCAAACCTCCCCAAACTCTCGACCGCCTCTCTGTAGCACATTAGGAACATATTTATACGTAATTGAACCATTGAATCTCCTCCATTAATCCAAAAAATCTTCCCATTACTCGGCAGTGAATGAAAAATATTCCCGATATTTTTTTCTTTAATTCTCTGATTTGTTACGGATTGTTCCATGTTTTATCTCTTCTCACGCGTCATCCTTGAGCTGTAGGGATTGTTTCCAGCCAATAAAATCAACCCATGCACGTCTCTTCCATCCAAGAATTCCAAGAATAGAATATTTTTCTTATTTTAGAATATCTTCCCTGATTTGATTACCACCGGTTATCTAACCAATTTTGACCGAATCCAACACCCATACCAGCTCTATCTAGGCCCTAGGAACAAACCCATTTAATTTGGGCCATTGAATCTCCTTTAATCCCGTCCAAACTTCCAACCCTAAATCTGCCAGTTGATAACAATTTTTTCCCGCCAATTTTGTTTTTTTGAATTTGGGAAGAAGATGTCCTCCCCCTAACCAGAACTTGGGTGCGAATAGAAGCTGCCTTGGGGTGACCTGGGGGTGCTCCTTAGTAATTAGGTTACCCCTTATCCAAAAGCGAGAGTCCGAATAACACTTGTCCTCCGGGTGACAAAATCAACTTTTCGAGCAGAATTTTCCAAAAATGTTTATTTCCAAAAAATACCTACAAATACATAAAATAACAAAATTAGTACAAAATCGAGTGCCAACAATATATAGTATTGAGATCAAATTAGACACAAAAATGTGTCTATCAAATACCCCCAAACTTATTATTTGCTAGTCCTCGAGCAAAATTTATTCTTGAAAAGTGACCGAGTTAATCTCGGGTGGGTTTATCAGAGGTGTACCCACAAAAACCAATACTCCAGACCCCAGCTATCTACGCAGAACCTTGGAAAGCACTAAAGAACCTCCTTGGTTGGCATACAATTATTGACTTTAAGAGGAAGAACCCTGATGCGAAATTCCAATTGTTGTACACGAGTTTGCACTCAAGCATACTAAAATTCATATAAGTGACAGAGCTCTACTAATATAGTTTCACGATGGACATCATACTCGGAGTCAGACTAATCACATGAAAAGATTAAGAAGATGGAAAAAGAAAAATGTAGATGGTTGAAAAGTGAACGGTGTTTCCCATATCTGTCTGAAGGCCTCTGCCAAGGTGAACCTAACCTAAATGACTGAGATACCGGTCTGACTAATATTAACACACTGGCATATACAAGGGAACCAGTGGTCAATAACTTAAATCTAGATCAACAAACTGGCAAATACAAGGGAACCAGCAGTTGACTACACATAACAATAACCATTTTTTTTTTTTTTTTTTAAACTTAACGGCATGAATAGATCTTTTGGATCCAAGTGCATGCTTCTTGTCAGCAGATTACACGATAGTTCCCACGGGTCCTGCATTCCACGCTTGCTTAGGCGACGGAAACAGGGAGAACACACGCATATTGCTATCCAAGTGTTAATACTTATTCCGATTGGTCTAACTGGTCCGGTCTTTTTTTTTTTGAAAAAGGTAACTCAGTCACTCTATTTCACCCTAGCAAAGGTAACAACTTGAATCGTGTGCCCCACCAAATCACTTGAAACAAAAGAAAACTAAAAATAGAAAGTGAAAAGGACTCGACAAGATATGGCGAAACTATCATGTTATTTCTAACACCTGAGCTCTGTGCTTTTATGAATAGACTCTATAGATGTTTCCATCTAGTCAGATTGGTTCCTCAACTCCTAAAACAAAAATGTTTCCATCCACTTAGATTGGTTAGTGCTATCCTTAATACGCATAAATTTCTAGGCTCTGGAGTTTATTTATTGCAACTAAAAAGTTTCTCCCATACCCCCAAACTTAAATCTAACATTGTCCTCAATGTTCTAAAGATGAAACTAAAAGCATGAACAAGGAGAAATTGTTACCACTTGAAGCGAAAGAGTTAAGGAAAGATATTACCGTGTTGCATGAGATTGGGTTACCTCCCAAGAAGTGCTAAGTTTAAAGTCTTCAGCCAGACTTAGGAAAGGTTTAGTCAACTCGAACCGTATAACAGTATCCGGAATAACTGTGGGTCTTTAAAACCAAAAAGAGCTGACAAAAGGAAACTGCAGTGAACCAAGAAAATGTACAAGACTAGCATGCCCTTACCTAGTTTCCTGATAACTATCGCTAATTGTGGTTCAGGTTCAGGTTCTATGAAAGGGTCTAAATAGAATATTTTCATTGGCTGCGTTTCTTCATAGGTTGGATCCAAATTATTAGGTCTTAGAGTCTGTAAAAACTCAAATAAGAACTTAGAATCACAAAATAATAATAACCTAAATAACTGAGGATCCTCTAAGTCAATCAGGTTTGACTTACATAATTGACCACAGTGAGAGTAGTGGTCATTCTTAGGAAAATGTGTCGATTCTAATTTCCTAAGGCATTCAGGTTTAGTCTCACAACTTAATATTCGACACATTTGGAATATAAACGTTCCCACAGTTGGAAGAAAACTATTTGGTGGGAAAACAAAGTCAATCTGGGTATCATACCCTGGGCAAACCACATCAACCAGAGGATGGGTTTCTAACGACTGAGCTTCTTTCTGGACATCATTAGGTTCGGGAAAACATGTATGAAGATAATCTTGTAAGATGGTTGAGGCACAAATGTCAAGTCCTACAGGAGGGTACTTTCTAAGAGTTAAAGCACACGGAGAATGATAATCACCCCCAAACTTAGAGTTTTCTGTGTCTCTAGAAAGACTAGTCACAACTTCCCTAATTTCTAGGTCATCAGATTCCTGGAAATGGTCAATAGATTCTTCTAAGTTGGGTTCATCCTCACTCATTTCTACGAGTTTATCATCTTCTAAGACTAGTGTTTCTAAATCTCTAGATTCTAAAACAGTATTCTCAGGGTAGACTCTTTCCTCTAAACCATCATCGGTTTCGTAATCATCGTCTAAAACGGGGGTATTTCTAGTCAAATCCTCGTCCTTTTGAATAGGTAAATAATTATTAAAATTATTTGGATTTGAACTAGAAATATCATTATAATCATCATCACCATCCTCCTCATCATCATCATCACAATATAATTTTTGATATTCACGAATTCTCAAGCTTTGTTCCCAACTACATGGTCTATGTTTATAATATTTCTCATAGATCGTTAGAGGTGATTCCTCAATAAAAGTTGGAGTATCCATATATCGCTGCCCACGCATATATTCACCAAGAGTCATTTCCGAATACGTCTCTTCATAACGAGAATTTCTAGACATATATTCTCGCAACGTCATCGCAGGTGGCGTCTCCTCAAAAGGATTCATCACCGAAGAAATCTAAACTACATAGGGATTCTATACAATCACAAACAAGGCCGACTCGACTCCACCAAAGCAAACCAAAGATTTCTAGCAAACAAAAAGCATGATGGCTCCACTTAGATTGTTTCTAGACCAACTTCTATCTTTCGAAATGGAATTCGTTGCAATTTGAGCAAACCCCTCTGGAATCAATCCGAGTCAAAGTAAGTTGAATTGAGGCGAGGGAAGCTCAGTGGAGCTTTGATACCCAAGGCCTCACCGCTATCACAAGGCGGCGCAGTCACGCATTCAACTCACAGAAACCATCATGAACTTTGGAGTGTGCTTAAAGAGCAACCAATATTTTTCGAACGAGTTTCCTATTAAGCTCGTTACCCTATCAGTCTCGTTCTATTCTCCGGCAGCGGCGCCATTTTGTTGTTGTTTTGAAAGTGGTAGTAAAAGTTCGTTGCTCGGACTTGTAAAGATTAAAGTTTTCTAAAATAATAAATATATACACAATAATTGTCACAATGGGCGAGAGATACTGGGACTAAAGATTCGGCCATTTTTCATTTTCAAGTGGTTCAGAATTTAATTCTAGGCGATTATAGTTCAAAACAAAACAAATATTAACTCTAGTTTATTGCCAAGATAGATTTATAAAATATTACTTGTATTTCTTAAGCATGGCATATCAAAAATCCCTAGGACTAAGCATAAACCATCAAATGAAATCACAAATAATTAATTAAAATCTTAATTCAATTAAAATTGGTGCAAAAAGTTAATATAGAATTAAATAAAATTACCCCAAGTATGAAGTTTGGCCTCCTCCGTCGTCCCAGTGTTGGGTTTTAGCTCATCATAGTAAAAATTCTCTCAAAATAATTATTTATTGCTCAAAAAGTTGTTTACAAATGATAAAAATGAGTAAAACAATTGAACAGAAAAATCGCAACAGAAATAACTGTTGCAAAGGCGCTGTTCAGCTGTTACAAAAAGAACGATAAATGATAACTGCTGTTGTACGAAGAACTACGACCCACGCGTGTGCGTCTTAGACACTGTTGATAAACGACTGCTTCTGCGAGTCCGTTCTTCGTGTTCTTCATCTTCATCAATGGCAGCAGCAGCAGCAGAGAGAAATCATGGTTCTCGATCTGCAGCGTTCCTTCTCTCCTCCCAACTCTCGACAGACTCTCTGTAGCACATTAGGAACATATTTATACGTAATTGAACCATTGAATCTCCTCCATTAATCCAAAAAATCTTCCCATTACTCGGCAGTGAATGAAAATATTCCCGATATTTTTTTCTTTAATTCTCTGATTTGTTACGGATTGTTCCATGTTTTATCTCTTCTCACGCGTCATCCTTGAGCTGTAGGGATTGTTTCCAGCCAATAAAATCAACCCATGCACGTCTCTTCCATCCAAGAATTCCAAGAATAGAATATTTTTCTTATTTTAGAATATCTTCCCTGATTTGATTACCACCGGTTATCTAACCAATTTTGACCGAATCCAACACCCATACCAGCTCTATCTAGGCCCTAGGAACAAACCAATTTAATTTGGGCCATTGAATCTCCTTTAATCCCGTCCAAACTTCCAACCCTAAATCTGCCAGTTGATAACAATTTTTTCCCGCCAATTTTGTTTTTTTGAATTTGGGAAGAAGATGTCCTCCCCCTAACCAGAACTTGGGTGCGAATAGCAGCTGCCTTGGGGTGACCTGGGGGTGCCCCTTAGTAATTAGGTTACCCCTTATCCAAAAGCGAGAGTCCGAATAACACTTGTCCTCCGGGTGACAAAATCAACTTTTCGAGCAGAATTTTCCAAAAATGTTTATTTCCAAAAAATACCTACAAATACATAAAATAACAAAATTAGTACAAAATCGAGTGCCAACAATATATAGTATTGAGATCAAATTAGACACAAAAATGTGTCTATCAAATACCCCCAAACTTATTATTTGCTAGTCCTCGAGCAAAATTTATTCTTGAAAAGTGACCGAGTTAATCTCGGGTGGGTTTATCAGAGGTGTACCCACAAAAACCAATACACCAGACCCTAGCTATCTACGCAGAACCTTGGAAAGCACTAAAGAACCTCCTTGGTTGGCATACAATTATTGACTCTAAGAGGAAGAACCCTGATGCGAAATTCCAATTGCTGTACACGAGTTTGCACTCAAGCATACTAAAATTCATATAAGTGACAGAGCTCTACTAAGATAGTTTCACGATGGACATCATACTCGGAGTCAGACTAATCACATGAAAAGATTAAGAAGATGGAAAAAGAAAAATGTAGATGGTTGAAAAGTGAACGGTGTTTCCCATATCTGTCTGAAGGCCTCTGCCAAGGTGAACCTAACCTAAATGACTGAGATACCGGTCTGACTAATATTAACACACTGGCATATACAAGGGAACCAGTGGTCAATAACTTAAATCTAGATCAACAAACTGGCAAATACAAGGGAACCAGCAGTTGACTACACATAACAATAACCATTTTTTTTTTTTAATTTAACGGCATGAATAGATCTTTTGGATCCAAGCGCATGCTTCTTGTCAGCAGATTACACGATAGTTCCCACGGGTCCTGCATTCCACGCTTGCTTAGGCGACGGAAACAGGGAGAACACACGCATATTGCTATCCAAGTGTTAATACTTATTCCGATTGGTCTAACTGGTCCGGTCTAATAATAATTTTTTTTTTTTTTTTGAAAAGGTAACTCAGTCACTCTATTTCACCCTAGCAAAGGTAACAACTTGAATCGTGTGCCCCACCAAATCACTTGAAATAAACGAAAACTAAAAATAGAAAGTGAAAAGGACTCGACAAGATATGGCGAAACTATCATGTTATTTCTAACACCTGAGCTCTGTGCTTTTATGAATAGACTCTATAGATGTTTCCATCTAGTCAGATTGGTTCCTCAACTCCTAAAACAAAAATGTTTCCATCCACTTAGATTGGTTAGTGCTATCCTTAATACGCATAAATTTCTAGGCTCTGGAGTTTATTTATTGCAACTAGAAAGTTTCTCCCATACCCCCAAACTTAAATCTAACATTGTCCTCAATGTTCTAAAGATGAAACTAAAAGCATGAACAAGGAGAAATTGTTACCACTTGAAGCAAAAGAGATAAGGAAGGATATTACCATGTCGCAAGAATATTGGGTTACCTCCCAAGAAGTGCTAAGTTTAAAGTCTTCAGCCAGACGTAGGAAAGGTTTAGTCAACTCGAACCGTATAAAAGTAGCCGGAATAACTGTGGGTCTTTAAAACCAAAAAGAGCTGACAAAAGGAAACTGCAGTGAACCAACGAAATGAACAACACTAGCATGCCCTTACCTAGTTTCCTGATAACTATCGCTAATTGTGGTTCAGGTTCAGGCTCTATGAAAGGGTCTAAATAGAATATTTTCATTGGCTGCGTTTCTTCATAGGTTGGATCCAAATTATTAGGTCCTAGAGTCTGGAAAAACTCAAATAAGAACTTGGAATCACAAAGTAATAACCTAAATAATTGCGGATCCCCTAAGTCAATCAGATATGACTTAAAAAATTGACCACAGTGAGAATAGTGGTCATTCTTAAGCAAATGTATCGATTCTAATTTCCTAAGGCATTCAGGTTTAGTCTCACAACTTAATATTCGACACATTTGGAATATAAACGTTCCCACAGTTGGAAGAAAACTATTTGGTGGTAAAACAAAATCAATCTTGGTATTATTGCCTGGGTTAACCACATCAACCAGAGGATGGGTTTCTAACATTTGAGACTCTTGTTGGATATCATTAGGTTCTGGAAAACGATTATGAAGATAATCTTGTAAGATGGTTGAGGCATTGATGTCAAGTCCCAAGTGAGGGACCTTACTAAGATTTAAAGCATATGGAGAATGATACTCACCCCCAAACTTAGAGTTTTCGGCGTCTCTAGATAGACTGGTCATAACCTCCCTAATTTCTAGGTCGGCAATTGATTTTTCTAAGTCAGGTTCATCCTCGCTAATCTCTACGAGTTCATCTAAGACTATTGTTTCTAAATCGTTTGACTCGATCTCAAGATAAACTGGTTCCTCTAAACCATCATCGGTTTCGTAAACAGGACATACTACATCGTCTGAAACGGGGGTATCTCTAGTCAAATCCTCGTCCTTTTGAA